>NW_007730158.1:84016-114761 GCF_000696425.1 Galeopterus variegatus
TCAGGTCCCCTGCTATTATGGTATTAGTGTCTGTTTCCTTCTTTAGGGAAAGTTAGACCTTTTGGTATTGTCCCATAGTTTTCTCAAGTGCTGTTAATTTTTTAAAAAATCTTTTTTTCTCTGTTGTTTGGATTGGAGAAGTGCTATTGATCAATCCTCAAGTTCACTAATTCTTTTTCTTTTGTCTCCATTTTGGTTTTGAGTTCACTCCAAAAGTTTTATATATTTGATGTTGTGTTTGTCTGTTCTGAAGTTTCCATTTGATTCTACTGTATGTTTCTTGTCTGAAATTTTTTATTGTTTTCCAGAGTGCTTACCATTGCTTTCCGAAGCATTTTTTAAATAGCTGCTTTAAAGTTTTTCTCACATAATTCCAGCATTTGTGTCATTTCTGCATTGGCATCTGCTGATTTTCTTAGTAGAGTTGCTATTTGCCACATGCTTCATTTGCCAAGTATTTTGAATTGTATGAGCGTTTGGGTTTTGTTTTTAATCCTATGGAGAATGTTGATATTTCTTTTAGCAGGCTGTCAACCTGTTTAGATTTGGGTCATAAGTTTCCACCCACTTTCTTTGAGCTGTTGTAATTTCACGTGAGTTTTCAAAAACCGTTGCAGTGCAATTTGCATCTGCTGTGTGTGTGTGTAAACCAGGGATCTGGGCAGTGGTCTGTCTGTTAGTTCAGTTCCTCATGTCTTTGTTACATGAATGTCATAAGTTTCCACCCACTTTCTTTGAGCTGTTGTAATTTCACGTGAGTTTTCAAAAACCGTTGCAGTGCAATTTGCATCTGCTGTGTGTGTGTGTAAACCAGGGACCAGTCTGGATCTGGGCAGTGGTCTGTCTGTTAGTTCAGTTCCTCATGTCTTTGTTACATGAATAGGGTTAGATCCATGTATGTCCAAGCTTGGGAATTAGTCCAGGAGTTAATAAACAACTTTTTGGCGTACTCTCCTGAGATCCTCTTTTTATTTGCTCTCTGCTGTTTTGTTTTTCTCGACTTTTCTATTTTCCAAGTAGAAGCTACGGTTTATTTGTTCCATTGTGCCACATACTTTTGCAGCTGCAGCCAACACATCTGGGGCCCAGTGGAGGTAGAGAAGAAAAGCAGTGTGGATTGGCTCCACCTTCTTGGAGCAATAGCTTCACTGAATAGGGAGGAAAGTTCCCTGCCTCAGATTTTGGTTGCATTAGGTTTTCATTACTGTAGCCTGGCACTGCCACCATGGGATTGCTTGGAGATGGGGATGCAGGATAATGTAGAAAACAAAACAGAAAAAATGGTATTTTTACATTCTCCCTGTGCATCAAGCCTTCCCTTTACCATTCCTCAAGCCAGAAGTAGAGGGCTTCTTCTAGTTCTGTCTGTGGCCTGGTGCCCACATCCCATGTGTTTAGTTTGGGGGATACCAAAGAAGAAAAAGGGGTAAGCTCACTGCTGGTTTTTGTGGTCTTTCAAATTCTTGTCTTTCCCTCCCATTTCACATGTTACTATTTACTTTTCCAAGTCCTCAGATTGCTGTTCCATGCATTCTTTTGAGGCAGGAGAGACAGCTTGTAGTATGTTTAACTCCATCTTACCTGGAACTGAAACATCTGTTTGTTTTTGCCATTAAAAATGACATGTACTTTACTGTGTGGTTCCAGGTTTGCTGGTTTGTTTGTTTTCCCTCTTTAATAGATTGATCCAGAGAAAATGGCCACTGCAATTAGGGAGGTAGGAGTTTGGAGGCAGACCAGAACACTCCTACTGAAGAATTACCTAGTCAAATGCAGGACTAAAAAAAGCAGTGTTCAGGTAAGTTAGATGACTCCTATGCCTGGTTGCAGTTTATTTTGCTTTTTTAATATGTTTTATCTTTAAGAGATGATTTATTTTGCTGGATTCATTTTTATTATAATTTTATTTCCCTATCTCTGTTTAATTTGCTTGTAAAATTTGTTGTGTTAGCCACAAAAAAACCCTGAATTGCCTAATGCTTTCTAAATGTTAAAAATTTTAATAGCGATTCATAAATTTACTTAGTTTCTAACATCAGTGCTTAACTTTGAACCTTTAGTTGTGCATTTGTCAAGTTTCATGAACTTACATTTCGCAGATAACTTTGTGGAACATTATTCCATGATTTCATTTCCTGTAACGTCCCATGTTATGGTCTCTATATTGAGTTGCCTAGGATTACTAAAATTATATCACAGACTTATACCCACAGGACACATTACTTTTTTTTTTTTTTTTTTTCTTTTTGAGACCGGCCGCACTGCACTCAGCCAGTGAGCGCTGTGAGCGCACCGGTCATCCCTATATAGGATCTGAACTCGCGGCGGGAGCGCTGCTGCGCTCCCAGCACTGCACTCTCCCGAGTGCGCCACAGGCTCGGCCCAGGACACATTACTTTTAAAGGTAAAAGAAAGTAAAAACTCTAGCTAACTAGCTAGTAATAATTTCAAAGGATGAAAATATATTGTTCATCTTCTCCTGAAACCAGCAGAACAGTTAAATAGCAAGATGAAATAATAGTTCATCCCTTCTAAAGCTGATCAGAGGATTTAATTGAATATTGTTTTCAATTATAAATTTAGCTGTAATTAAAGTATGATTTCTAATTCAGAATGAGTAAAGACTTTTTTATGGTGATCCCTATAGGGATGTTTGGTAAGTTACTTTAAAAAATTATATGAGTAAATTTGACACAGAGACACAGAGTATACATTCACAGGGAAGAAGGGTATGTAAAGACATAAGCAAAGATTAGAGTGATATATCTACAAGCCAACGAACACTAAAGATGGCCAGCAATCATCAGAAATTAGGAAGATGCAAGGAAGGATTCTTCCCTAGAGCCTTCAGAGGGAGCATGGCCCTGTTGACACCTGATTTTGGACTTCTAGCCTCCAGGACAGTAAGAGAATAAAATTCCATTGTTTCAAGCCACTCAGTTTATGGTAATTTGTTATGGCCACCCTAGGAAACTAATATGCATACACAGGACAAGCTTTTTCCTGCCTCAGATTTTTTGTACTTGCTGTTCCCACTAACTGGAACTCTCTTCTTCTGGCTCGTTACATGGCCAGTTCCATCTTATCCCTACAGGTCTCCATTCAAATCTCATTTCCTCAGAGATGCCTCTCCCAACCGCTCTAGCTAAAGTTGCTCCCTTGAGTTCCTTTGTACCACAATGACTTGTTTAATTTTTTTCACAGAATTTATCTCTCTGAAATTATTTTATGGATTTCTTTGGGTGTACATATTGTTATCTGTCTTGTTTCAAGAGAAGGCAGGTTACATAAGAATCATAGATGTATGCCCAATACCCAGGCAATTACCTTATATGTAGGAAGAACGCAATAAATATTTATTAAATGAACCCATGAAACAAAGGCTCACAACAGTCAAAAAAGGAAACTTGCCCAGGGTCACACCACAAAGAAGTCACAGAGTTTTTATTTACATGCAGGCTCTAACTCTAGCACCCAAGCTCATGATTAACTTTGATTGGAGAAACAAATAAAATTTGGGTTGGAGTTCATTAAAAAAATTTATATGAGTAAATTTATTATCTTTATATCAGTAATCTAACATGTTTAAGTGTTATCTTTTATGTTACTATAATTTATTATGTGACTTGAATCTTAATATATTTCAGTAAAACTGAGTTTAAAGGAAAATTCATCTAATATGCCTGCTGGGTTTGGTGATATGCTCAACATAATTCTTTTGGGATAGAATTACTCTTACTTTTTGTGCATAAGAAAGGACAACCAAATTTCTCATATTTTTGTTAGTACTAGTTATATTATTTATATAGAAATCTTAATTATTTTGCCACCATTGTTATACATTGTAATCATTTTGTTTCTTTTATTATAGGAAATTTTTTTTCCACTATTTTTTTTATTTTGGTTAATATTAATTAGCATGATGCATCCAAATAAGAAGTATGAAGAAGTGCCTGATATTGAACTTAACCCTATGGACAAATTTATCCTCTCTAACCTAATTCTTGGATATACTCCAGTGACTAATATTACAAGCAACATTATGCAGATGGTGTCTACTGATCACCTTCCTAACGGTATTGTGAGCTTATGTATATATTCTGTCTGTAGCGCAAAGCCTCTTTGATATCTATCAACTTGCTTTACTGAGTAAATAACATTCTTAACTCTTAGAGATATGTTCCTCCACCAATGAATTATTTTATTAAAATATTAAAATCATTTAATTCTGTTGCCTTATGTTTCTTACGAAATATTAATTTATATTCTTGGTGAAAAGTATATTTTATATATTTTCTTATTTTATATTTAATTCTTAGACTATTTATAAAATAGTTTAAGTATATTTGTACAGAATAAAACATTTGAATGAGTATTTCATTTTGATTCTGACTCTCATATAATAACTAAGAACCTAGAAATATATGATAAAGATTATAAAGCAGTAATCTTTCAGATTGCTATTCCTGTTTATGGAGGTATATGGTATAAACTAAGTACTTAACTTTGAAGACTGTGACTGAGGCTAAGTGCCTCAGTCTGTTTTTCTTAGTGTGTGCTTCTCACAAAGAAATGGACTAGAAAACAGTGTAAGCAATGAAATGGTAGTGAGTCTAAAGTGGCTGTGAGAGAAACTAAAGAACTGGAGAATGTGACAGAAATGTTTATACTATAATGATTAGACAATGAAGTGTTGAACTGTAGAAAATAACAGATTAGCATGTTCTTTTAAGTCATATAGGATAGTCGTAAATAACTTCTAGCATATATCGTCACGTTATTGGATAGTGCATCACTGAATGGAAGATGTCAGTTATGCAGTCAGGAGCCAAATGGCTTTCTCCCCATTGGTTTGTTTCTTGGATTCTTGCTATTTAATATTTTTATCAAACACATATCTTATTGGTATATATGTTTGTTGGTTTTTCATAGTAAGCACAAGTAGCACGGATAGCCATAAGAATTTGTGTGCAAGTTCAAAAAACTGGTCAGAAATGTTGAGGAGGAAATTCATTGGTAATGGTAATTAGGAAGAAAGGGTGAAACCAGAGAAATACAAGTCAGTACGTATTAACTTAGATACCAAAATAGTAGGGATATAAATATAGATTTTTTTTAAGTTCTGTCTTTTTAGCTATAGCACTATCTAAAAATGGGTTATATACACATACATGATAACATGACTGGTAGGATGTTGAACTAACACCATCTTTATTTAGGTCTATCCTGGAATTCCATGTCCACTTTAAAGTTCTAGAAAATCATGTTAATGAACATTTGAGTATTACTTTTATAATTAATAAAGCATTTTTATGTTTGTTACTTCACTTGGTCTTCACAGTAACCCAGTATAATCAGCTAGGTATTGCAGATGAGGACACCAAAGTTTGGAGAGTTTAATCTTTTATAGGTGCTAACACAGCTAATGAATGATGAAGTCAAGTACTAGTCCTATGTTCTTTCTGTATTACCATATGTTCTGAAGCTTCTGTAGTAAGGTTTAGTTACTTGTAAACGAAACCACAAGAAAATATTTAAAAATTGGTCTTATGTGAAAGAGTGATTACAGTATTTTCTCCATATATTTTCTAAGAAAGGAACAGGCAATATGGGGTTTAAATAGCAACTTTTATTCAAAGAAGAGTTGGATCATAGTTACTAAAATACATACTTTTTTTCCTGAGAAGGATTATGGAATTTTCTGTATAAGAAGAAATATTTAAAAATAAAATATCCATTTACTTATCAAGGAGTTAGTTCAACTATGAGATAGATAAATGAACTGCATTACTTATCATGTTTATAATTTCATTGCTACCTGAAATCTTAGTTTAAATTTAGAAATTAATCTGAAAGTAAGTCTACTTGTCAGTAGATTTAGAGAGAGGACTGGAGAGGGTAACAAAACTATTCAGTATTAAAGTTCAGTATAATTCATTGAGGTTTTGAGAAATAGCGATCTCTTGATGAAATAAGAGTTCTGCATATTGTTTTATACTATACTTTATCATACTTATAATTTATGTATTAGACTGACACATAATTTATGTAATTAAACAACAGCTGAGTAGTGTCTGTAAAATTTATTTTTTTAGTTATTCATTTAGTATTATTTTCTTAGAATACTTGTCTTGGGGGAGGGGAAGGGAGGTTGGGGGATAATTGGGTGGGGGACATGGAGTACAAAAGTAATTTCTGGTAATGGGTATGCTGCCAGTATGAATCTGGCCCTCACATCATGGGCACGAGGGGTGACAGCTTTGTATCTCATGAATATTCATAATTTTAAAAATTAATTAATTAATAAGAAAAAATACCTGTCTTCTTTTTGTAAGAAGTTAAGAGAATAAAACAGAAGTTCTAAATATTTCATGCATCAAATATAATTATAAATTTCATCTACTATATTACAGTAACTATTTTAATTTGTGAATTGACCATATTGTTATAATATTTTACAGTCATAATCACTGAAGCATATACAAATGAAAAAGAAATGCTAGCATCCAGTCTTTCTAAGTCCAGTAACTTCGTAGGTGTGGTTTTCAAAGACTTCATGTCCTATGAACTTAGTTTTTTTCCTGATATGATTCCAGTATCTTCTATTTATATGGATTCAAGAGGTAAATAGCCCTAAATAATCATTGAAAATCAATTAAATGCATGTCTTTGCTGCTCACAGTCATGTGAAAAGTTTTGGGGGGCCCAATCAATATTGACTATTGACTAATTTCAATAGTAGGTTTTATTTTTTATTTAGCAAACATTTATCACTTCTTTCCCAAACCCTGTTTCTAAGTTATGTTCTAATAACCCATTTAATCTTTAACAACCCTATGTGATGGCTGCTGTTATTATCTTCATTTTATATATGAAGCTGAAACACGGGGATATTAAATGACTTTCCAAAAACTCAGTTAATTATTGACTAATTTAATTAATGATTATTAATCATTTTTAACTATGCTTATTTGTTCAGATAGGAAACTGTCAAGTATAGTATAAAAATATTTTTAAAAAATAAGAATATGTATACACAAGTATTTATATATATACGTAACATAAAATTGAATAATATACATTTTAATTTTTTTTTTTTTTGTCTTTTTTGTGACTGGCCACACCGCGCTCAGCCAGTGAGCGGACCGGCCATCCCTATATAGGATCCAAACCCGCGGCGGGGGCACTGCTGTGCTCCCAGCGCCGCACTTGTCTTTTTTGTGACTGGCCGCACCGCGCTCAGCCAGTGAGCGGACCAGCCATCCCTATATAGGATCCAAACCCGCGGCGGGGGCACTGCTGTGCTCCCAGCGCCGCACTCTCCCGAGTGTGCCACGGGGTCGGCCCATACATTTTAATTTTAATACATTTATATATCAGTTACAGTAGCATAAAGCTAAATTGTATCTTGGATTATATGACTTTCTAAATCTATATTTTTTTCGCCATGTAATTGTTTTCACTTATGGTACAGTATAAATCTTTAAAATCTCAAGGTTTTCCACCAATGAACTTCATTAGTTTTATGTTTGAAACATGGGAAACAGCCTTCAGTTATTTAATCATATGAGAGATATTATCAACCACATTTATTGATTAGAGTTAAAGTTGCTATGCTAAGAACAAAATCTGTGACTTGATTCCATAAAGCCCTTACAGAAAATTATTTTTTTTGTTTTTTAAACTTGGACTTGTCCTTGCATCTGGAAGTGCTTTGAAGTTACATCATTATAGAATAACTTACTTTAAAACAGAAAAGTGACTTATTTTAAATAACTATTCTTACAATTAATTTTTTTCTTTACATTTTTATTTATTTACCATTCAGTGTCTTAATACACGTAACATTTTATTTCAAAATTTCAAGTAATCAGGAATCTTACAAATATTGTTTGCCTTTGAAGGGCAATAGCTTATTTTCTTTGGTCTTAGAGAGATTGATTGATTATATTGCTTTGTTAAACCTCCACATGTTATCTTTAGAGGAAAATACTCGCATGTTATATAAAATCTTATATCTCACTTTTTTTCCCTATAGCTGGCTGTTCAAAATCATGTGAGGCTGCTCAGTACTGGTCTTCAGGGTTCACGGTTTTACAAGCATCCATAGATGCTGCCATTATACAGGTAAATATGATGAAGGAAGAAAAACAAAAACCAAAACAATGTCTTCTAATTCTTCACAATAGTATTTGGTTTGGCTGCTGTCAAATGTACAAAATATATAACTCATTACAACTTCTTTAAGAAAAAAGGTAAGGGAGTATATTTTCCAATTTAATACTTTTTGTAACTCACTTTTATTTGATGGTTTCTAAGCATAGAATTCAGCATTCAATATATCTGTATTGTATCTTTATTAACCATAGGTAATATTTACAGAAGATGTATATTTGAAGACTTTTCCCCTTGAATACAAATAACTTGGTTTAAAGAAAGTAAATATCTTTGTTATAATAAGATAAACTGTATATCTTATGAACTTATGATTTTGAGTATCTTAATCATAATAGTAGGTTTTATTTTTTATTTAGCAAACATTTATCACTTATTTGCCAAACCCTGTTTCTAAGTTATGTTCTAATAACCCATTTAATCTTTAGCAACCCTATGTGATGGCTGCTGTTATTATCTTTGTTTTATATATGAAGCTGAAACACGGGGATATTAAATGACTTTCCAAAAACTCAGTTAATTAGTGGCAAAGTAAGGATTCAAACTACAGGTTTTGACTCTTACATCTGTGCTTTAATATTATACTTTGCTGCCACTAGGATTGTATATAAATGTTTGAATTATATTCTGAAGACATACCTAGACCTGATCCAGTGTTTCCATTTTAGCAGAAAAATTAGCCATGAAATTTATTTTTTAAAAATGTTAATTTTGTGTCTGGGCTAAATAGCAGTAAGATGAAGTTTCCTTAGTTAGAATTCAAACTATTCAAATTAATCATATCTCATTTTTCCAGGTTCCATATGAATCTGTGGGGTTTTTTTATTTGCTTTTTCTAATTGAAATTTACTATACTACAAAAATTGTAATTTCAAAATGCATATCAACAATCTTCTCTACTAAAGCTGTATATACAGAGTATGTATGAATAGTGGTAGAACTGGAATCAAGACCTGAACAGGAGTCCTATCTCTGTTAGTTGTTAGACTGCTATGTAGTGAAATGACTACAATAATACTTTATTCGACAGGGTCGTTGTAAGAAGCAGACAAGATCATGTATGTAGAATTGTCTTATAAACTCTTGCAACATGGTGCAAATATATTAGGGCTATGCAATATTATACATATTGAATACTAAAGAAATTTAAGGTAAAGATAGTAAAATATGGGATGTATTGATGGTTTTATTGCACTTATGTTTGGCCAAAAACTTTAGCCATCTGTAGCCCAGACCACAAGGGATGAATAGGCAGGACAGATCTCATTTTAAGCATTCAGTTGAATGTTAGAAGTATCATACGGCATAGTTTTTTTATTCTGTCTGTATGTGCTGCATGTTTAGATTTTAAAACAATAGTACATGCTATTTAAAAGATCATTTTTAAAACAGTCATAGGAATGATGGTGCTAATAATCATTCCTAAATTCCTCAATTTTGAAAATGTATATTTTTGTTAAGATGCATATAATTTTCTGATTAAGATGATAGCTGTGCAATTTTATTTTCTTTGACAAATTATTTAATCAAAATTTATATACTCACCAACCTCAAGCTTTAAACTTTATGGTATGCTTCCAGAATGAATTAAAAGCAGTATTCTACTCTGTTTTATGATATTGGGATCACTCCAGTGTAGCTTTTTGAGGGTTGTATTTGTACTAGTTATTGACTAAATTTGGGCACATAACTTTCACATTTTATTAGGGGCTACTGTCAGAACTAAATTAATATATTTACTTTTTCTAATTATAGTTGAAGACCAATGTTTCTGTTTGGAAGGAGCTGGAGTCAACTAAAGCTGTTATTATGGGAGAAAATGCTGTTGTAGAAATAGATATCTTTCCCCGTGGAGCAATTTTAATATACCTAGTTATAGCTTTTTCACCTTTTGGATACTTTTTGGCAATTCATATTGTAGCAGAAAAAGAAAAAAAGTTAAAAGAATTTTTAAAGATAATGGGACTACATGACACTGCTTTTTGGTATGTTATTAAAAGTTTATTATTTAGTATAATTAACAATTGTATTAAATCTTCGGAATTGTAATTTTATTATTTCTCCAACTTGATGACGTGCTGATCCTGTTTTCTTACAGTGATTGCCTTTGTCTTTTAATTTGAGACTAGTCAACAAGCTGCAGCAACTAATTGGCTTTTTTGAACATAAGGGAAGAGGAATGTGGAAAGCTTATGTTGACAATACATGTTTAAACTTTATTTCACATTTTGTTTGAACCCATGAGGCATGCTGCATGTATTTCACTGTATATTTCAGCGTATGAAAGATATGAGATCTTGGAAAGTTAAAAATTAATTTCCACTTATAGTCTTCCCCTTAATATCATTGCATATACATGATACTAAAAATTGAGTTAAATGATTAATGTTTGTGTATGTAGTATATTGATTTTTTTTTTCCTAACAAGTTTTAGTCACTTAGGTGAATGAAGATGAAGAATATACAAATAATTTATGGAGAAACAAATGAAAAAAATATGTTTTCACGAGTGAGCTTTACTGTATCAGCATTTTTATACAATAATAATTTTATAGAGGCATGTGTTTTTATAAGTAACAGTCATGCATTGCTTAAAGATGGGGGTGTTTTGAGAAATGCATCATTAGGCAATTTCATCATTTTGCAAATATCAGAGTATACTTACACAAACCTAGATGGTATAATCTACTACACATCTAGGATATATGGTATGTAGCTTATTGCTCTTTGGCTACAAAGCTGCACAGTGTGGTACTGTACTGAATACTGTGGGCAGTTGTTACACAATGGTATTTGTGTGTCTAAACATATCTAAAGTTAGAAAAAGTACAGTGAAAATATGGTATTATCTTAATGAGACCACCATCTTATATGCAGTCTGTTGTTGATCAAAATGTCATCAGGCAGAGCATGACTGTAATAATTTTATGAGTGTGTTTTCCTTACTCTTCCCTCTGTAAGAGGAGAATTTATTTTAAGCTCTTTTGGGAGGAAAGGTTAACACTGTGCATATGAGTTGCTATTATAGTCTGTTTTATAAAATTTTATTCTCTTTAGCCCACAATTAATTGTAACACACTTTACATAAATGAGGTTATTGCGTATAACTTATTTTCTTTGCTGGCTTTTCTTCTGTTATTTTAGAAATGATTGGTTTTTAGGATGCATTGAATTATTAAAGTATTTTGTAGGAAAACAGTAGCTGGATGAATTTAGCAGATTAGTTTCTCAGTGACTCAATTTTGCCTCTAAAATTATAGATTCAATTTTGGTAGTTTAGCTACCTTTTAGCACTACTAGTTACTGCTCTTATGACATCATGATCTGCTAACTTGAAAAAATAAAAATAAAATGAAACTAAATACTGTAGCAATTCCATTGAGCTCTGATTTAGAGAGAAATCTTTAGTAAATATTGTGAATCCATTGTTTATTTTGTTGATCTCATTTTGTGTAAATGTAGTAATTATGTCATTGATTAGTGAGGTAGCCTTTATTATTTTTAATAACAAAAGCCTCCAGAGGTTTAATTGTAGCAAATGCCTTAAAGAATAACATTATGTAAATCAGAGGTATTGTGCACTATTAAACTTCTGAGTGTTAGATATAAATTAATCATGAATTGTTATTAATTTTTAAGGCTATTTTGATTCTTTGAAAGATATTTGCCATTTTCTGTCATATTACACTTTTACCTATAACTTAACCAATACTGTTTTTAATTACTTATAAGAGTATTGATTTTTCAATATGTGAGCATACACAGAAATGAATAGATTGACTTAATTTTAAGAATAAAATGGCTAAAATACATCTGAAGTTTTGTTTAAAATGATTTTTTTAACTGGTAAAGCCTATGCATTTGACCGTAAATTTGTATTTGTATTCTCATTTTAGGCTTTCCTGGGTTCTTCTGTATACAAGTTTGATTTTTCTTATGTCCCTTCTTATGGCAGTCATTGCAACAGCTACTTCATTATTTCCCCAAAGTAGCAGCATTGTGATATTTCTACTTTTTTTCCTATATGGATTATCGTCTGTAAGTATTTTAACTTGAAATGAGATAAAGAACTGTCAAAATATTTGATAATATAGTGAAGTCTTTTTATTTGCTTTACTTGTAGGCAATTTTCCATAAAAGACAGATTGTTACTAGGTTACTGATAAATGATTTAATAAATGATGTAGCATCGTTATACTTCCATGGTTTTAGGAAAGTTATGAAATAGTCTCAGGTTTAAATTCAACTTGTCTTCATATGATGTATTTTACATACAGTTCTTCTGAGTCTACTTGTTATTATCTTTATATAATCATGTATGGAATTAAGATTTTTCAGTACTAAACTACATTTTTCTTTGTCTTCATGAAATTTTGTTTCAAGTTAATTTATGCTATAAGATGATGATTTTTAAAGATATGTACAAGGGGTTCCAGCTTTCATTCTGATTGGTTTATGTGCCCATCCTGTACCCATTGTTAAATCATATTTCGATTATCACCCCTGCTTTTTAAAATGGTAGATTACAAATAACTCATGTACTTGTACATATAGTTTCCTGTTTTTTAAAGCTGGTTTTGTATCTTATCAAAACATTAAGTTTAAAAGATAGGTCCTGTATTTAAAAGCTTGCTCATTTATTGATTTATTGTTTGTTTCCATATTTTACCCATCTAACTGCAGAAACACATGGCTGTTTATGGTTTCTGTAGTGTAGAGGTGGTCATGTTTGCCTGTAATACAGATAAAATACAGTCTTTTTAAGTTTGTTTGTCAGTTTAAATTTTTAAAACATATGTCACTATTTATATGAAAGTGCAATATCTTACCATAACATTTAGAAATTATGATTGTATTTTAATGAATGTATTTTTCAATGAAAATAGCTTGTTCTTTCACCAGAAAATTTAATTGTTTTTTTAAACTAGTGTATATGAACAATGTATTAACCTTAATATTTTTATTTTATAGGTATTTTTTGCTTTAATGTTAACACCTCTTTTTAAAAAATCAAAACATGTGGGAATGGTTGAATCTTTTGTCACTGTGGCTTTTGGATTTGTTGGCCTTTTAATGGTCCTCATGGAAAGTTTTCCCAAATCCTTAGTGTGGCTTTTAAGTCCTTTCTGTCAGTGTACTTTTTTGATTGGTATTGCACAGGTAGGTAACATATTAATCTTGCATTCACTAAATATTTTCTTTTCAGTTCCATGAAGCATCTTATACTACCATAGACAATACTTTGATTTTCAGAAAAAAAATATTTAAAAAATTTCAACATGAGAAAGAAATGATATTTGAGTACTAGAGGGCATTTTATATCTAGTTAACTTGCTCCAATTTTAAGTTTTCAATGAAATGTTCTATTTATAAGTATTTCCCCTTTTGCTTCAGTATATGTCTCAGTAATATGTTTTACTGTAATAACTCAGTTTGTTAGAAGTCACTGGTTTAAGTGTCAAGTAATCTAGATTGTTCGATGGCCTGGTTATATTGCTACCATTTGTAAATTTAACTCAGAAGGATGCCCGGCAAAAAATTGTATGTGGAGCAGGATAAATTTATCGTGAGTGTAGTAGTGACATTAATAGGCCTGGTGGATTTTATTGACCTAGGCTTCATGGGATTGTTATTCATGTAAGTAATATTTGGAGTTTTAAATTTGATTTTTGTTAGTTCTTATAGGGGTATAAGTGAAAAATATCTTATAAGAAACTGCTTTATATGATAGAATATAAATCTGGTTAATATACAAAGAAAAAATGTAATTACTTAATATAAGAGTTTACTCATATTGGTTGGATAGAATATTCTGATTTGTAAGATTAAATTAAGATAGACCATTTATGAATATTGAACTAAACAAATTTTAGTTACTTGAGACCTAAAAGCTGTTGTTATATATTTTGAGAGTCCACTGAGTCTCCATTCTCTTAAGAAGGTAGAATTATAGATTCATAGGTTTTTGTTGTGAGTGGGTGGGCCTTTCGGTCATTTAATCCATCTCTTTATTTTACAGGTAAGAGGACTGAAATACAGAGTGGTATAATTGAAATGTATTCACTTAATGGCAGGGACCTTTTTTGTTGTGAGTGGGAGGGCCTTTCGGTCATTTAATCCATCTCTTTATTTTATAGGTAAGAGGACTGAAATACAGAGTGGTATAATTGAAATGTATTCACTTAATGGCAGGGACCTAAATGAGGCCTTAACCTCCAGTACATTTGTCTTTCTACTCTATTGCATGTATTTACTATGAATTCTTTAATAATTGCATTAATGAATCAAAATACCTTCTCCCTTTTCAGTATCGGAAAGATGCTGACCATAATTTTATCCTCTACAAGTTTGACTTCCATGTGGACCATAGTCTTTTGTTTGCATCAGTTACTGTTAACATCACGTTTCCTTTTATCTCATTTGATAGTCATTGCATTAGAATTAAATTCCCCAGTAGTAGATATATTCTAGTTTAAGGAGCACAGGATTAAAAACATGATTGAAAGGAATTGTTATGATAAACATATTTTGGTAAAGTCTATTGTTTTTCATATAAAGTTGTATTACTAATTTGGTAGAATGTTTAATCTATGTAAAGGCCCAGTTTGGTTACTGTCACTCTGTATATAATGAGTAACTCCAAGTAGTGTTGGTTTTTGCTCATTTTTATCATTTTTATATAATAAAGTTGGTGTTTCTATTTTTTAGGTCATGCATTTAGAAGATTTAAATGAAGGTGCTTTATTTTCTAACTTGACTGAAGGCCCATATCCTCTAATTATTACTATTATCATGCTAGTACTTAATAGTATATTCTATGTTCTCTTGGCTGTCTATCTTGATCAAGTCATTCCAGGTATGCAGGGGGTTATTGGATTTTACTTTAAAGACTTTTAAGGTTTTTTCCCAAATAGAGTCAACTTTAACTTTAATTTATTTTTCTAAGCAGAATACCCTAAGTCCTATTTATTGTTAAAGCTTTAAATTGATTTTAAATAAGTACATTTGTACCTTAGGCCTTAGCCACTAGTGAACATAAGGAGATTGTGTAAAAAGAGAGCAGATTGTTTTAAAAGCCTTGAGTCCGTAGCTGAACTTCTTAAGTTGTTCCTTCACTGTGCCAATCTCCCCCCGGAATCTTTAACTAAAATGTTTTATTATTTTAACCTCTAAGTTCTATAACTATGAAGTAATCTTGTAACTTTTACCATTTTCTTCATCTCTTATCATACATCAATAGCCAACTCCTATAGATTCAATAGTAATATTAAATATCCAACACCTCGTTTCTTTTCCCCTTGAGTTCCTCATTACTTTTGTTCATATTCTAGACCTGTACTGTCTTACACAGTAACTGTTAGCCACATATGGCTTTTTAAATTTAAATTAATTAACATTAAATGAATGAATTCATTTCCTCAGTAGCATGAGCCACATTCCAAGTGCTCATACCCATACATGGCTGTTAGTTATCAGGGTGCACAGTACAGATATAGAGCATTTTCAAAATTACAGGAGTAGAGACCATTGAAATACATCTCATCTAGCTATCTACCTGTAGTCTGTCTCACACTCCCCAAGAATTCCTTTCAATCAAGTTAATCTGCTCAAAAACCTTGTCGGGCATATCCTACTTAATTAAATAGAAACTCTTTATATAGTGATGTCCTCCACAGTACTTTTATATATTTAATTTCTCTTCTTCCTTATTGTACTTTATGTCCATCTGTGCAGTCTTTTTTTTTTTTTTATCTATTTAAACACATCTCCAGTGTATCAGATTGTTTTCAACTACTCTTAACAGAGAACCTTTCTAATTGGCTTAAAACAAGAGGAAATTGTCTCACTTAAAAGGAAGTCCAAAGATAGGGTGGGCTCCAAGTTGGTTGACTTGCTTGACTGTGTCTTCAGGGACACACTTTCTCTGTTTTTGCCACCTTTATCTCGAGGTTTGGCAGATTTTCTCTCTTTATGGCTGCAAGCCATAACTGGGTATTATGCTTCTTTGTTCATGTCCAGTAGAAGAGAAAGGGTGAACCTCTTTCCCCAACAAAGCCCTTTGTTTCTGTCTGGTTGGGGTTACATGCTTGCCACTAGGACAGTAATAGTCACCAGAGGAATGCCAAGGACTGATGAAGATACTTGAGATTAAGATTCAGTTAGAATCTTGTCTGCAGTTGGGATCAGATCCCTTTGAAACACATAGCCAATCTAGAAGAAAAATGGATATTTTAAAAAGCGAGGGGTGAAGGTTTTTTGTGGGGCAAAGGGGGAAAACAAATATATGCTGTGTGGACAGCCATCACTGACTACCATTTCTTTTTTTTTTTTTTTTTTGTGACCGGTAAGGGGATCGGAACCCTTGGCTTGGTGTCGCCCGCACCACACTGAGCCAGTGAGCGCACTGGCCATCCCTATATAGGATCCGAACCTGTGGCCTTGGCACGCCCAGCGCCGCTGCGCTCTCAGCGCCGCACTCTCCCGAGTGAGCCACGGGTTCGGCCCACTGACTACCATTTCTAAGTCTCATATTTCTATCCTGTTGCTGTGTTGCTCTCCTAATTCTGAAAAGTCTTCTCCATGAACTGTATCCACTTTTCTAAATACTACCTTTTTTCAAAAACTATCTAAGCTGTTATGTATTCAAGACTTTAGCCCATTTAGCCTGCATTGTATTCTAATCATTTAGTATATACTTGTACCCATAAAGATATGTTTCTTTGGCACAGAAAATGTGCTTTACTTACCTTTACATCGACAACTCTGAAACTATTTATGGATTAGAATTATTGTCAGTAAAACTTTGATTTTTCATATAATGCTGATTTAGTTCTTTATACCTAAACTTTATTTATTAACTTATTATTTTTAATTGACAAATAAAAATTGTATACATTTATTGTGTACAATATGATTTAAAGTATGTATACATTGTGTAATGGCATCTGAACTTTAGATCTAGATTGTCATGTTTCAAATACTGCCTTTATGATTTAAAAACTAGCTTTTAGAAATAACGTGTTATGATAACTCACTTTCTTATTTTTATTTTTCAGGGGAATTTGGCTTACGGAGATCATCTTTATATTTTCTGAAGCCATCTTACTGGTCAAAGAGCAAAAGAAATTATAAAGAGTTATCAGAGGGAAATGTTAATGGGAATGTTAGTTTTAGTGAAATTGTGGAGCCTGTTTCTTCAGAGTTTATAGGAAAAGAAGCCATAAGGTATGATTCAGTCTTTGGCAATTTAAGTATCAGAACTGCTGATAGAACCTGCCACATTTAAATCCTATCTTTTAAATATGTATTTAAGTATGATATCTTAGATTTCGTAGACACTTCATGATTTTAAAAAGTAGCATTAATAAGGCTACTTTTAAGTTATTTTCTTGGCAACCATTTAGAATAAGGTTCCTGATAGGTTTGAAACCTTACGTTTCAGTGGAAATTTTTAAAAGTAATAAAACTCAGTTTTTAGGGCCGGCCCGGTGGCGCACTGCTACAGTGCACCGCTTGGGAGCACGGCGGCGCTCCCGCCGAGGGTTCAGATCCCACATACAGACCGGTTCCCGCTCACTGGCTGAGCGAGGTGCGGGCGCAACACCGAGGGTTGTGATCCCGTTGCCGGTCCCGGTCTGGTACGGGCGTGACACTGAGGGTTGCGATCCGTTGCCGGACACGAAAAAAGACAAAAGGGAAAAAAAAAAAAAAAAACCCTCAGTTTTTATACAGTTAAGCTGTTTAAAGCTTTTTCCATTATGTAGATTGAAACAGAATATTCTATAATTTTATTCATGTTGTATTGTCTTACACAACATATTAAATTGTCCTTTGTTAATTTTACAGATCTTTAGGTTTTTGTGACATAATTAGAATATCACTTTAATTTTTAAGAACCAAAGAAATTTATTACTCTTTCTTGTTAGATCAGTTAACACCAAATTGAAAAAAAAAAAGGAAGAAAAGAAATAAAAGAAGTAAGAAAAAGTAAAGTATAATATGGTTCTTATATTTAAGCATGTATAAAAGCAAGAGAGAGTCAGAATATTTAAGATGTTAGCAATGGATCAGTGGTCTGCCTTCTCAAGGGTAAAGTTTCAACTGATTAACAAGATCATTAGTTCTTTTAAAAATTGTGTAAAAAAGTTTAAAGTTCAGTGAGAGAATCAATTCATATTTAAAGACAGTTTGAGATGTGTGCTGATATGAAATGGCATCCAGTTTATATCCCCCTTAAGTGATTTAACATGTATGTATTAGTCCGTTTTGAATTGCTACAACAGAAATGCCTGAGACTGGGTAATTTATAAAGAACTAAGGTTTATTTGGCTTACGATTCTGGGACAGCTGCATCTGGCACAGGCCTCAGGCTGCTTCTACTCATGGTGGAAAGTGTCAGGCAGTCAGTGGCGGGAACGAGCGGATCACGTAGCAAGAGGAAGCAAGAGGTGCAGGATCTTTTTAAACAACCAGCTCTCTCAGGAACTAATAGAGCGAGATCTCACTCAACCCCCACACCCCAGGGAGAGCATTAATCCATTCATGAGGGATCTGCCCCCATGACTCAATCAGTTTCCAAGATTGCCACGTTGGGGATCAAATTTCCACATGAGTTTTGGAGGAGACACCACATCCAAACTCCATCAGTCTTCTCCTGGCCTCCCAAAACTCATGTTCCTCTCACATACAAAATACAATTATTACATCCCAACAGTCCCAAAAGTCTTAGCTTGTTCCAGCACCAACTTAAAAGTCTAAAGTCTCATCAGAGACCAAAAGCAAAAGTCCTTCCAGCTGTGAACCTGTAAAAACAAAACCAAATTTATCTACTGCTCGTATAACTTCGTATTATGTATGCTATACGAAGTTATTACGTCCCAGTTTATTCCCATTCCTCAAAAGTCCTTCCAGCTGTGAACCTAAAGAACAAAACCAAATTTATCTACTGCCAAGATACAATGGTGGAACAGACATTGGGTACACATTCCCATTCCAAAAGGGAGAAATAGGCCAGAGGAAAGGAGAAACAGGTTCCAAACAAGTCTGAAACCCAGCAGGACAGATATTAACTCTTAAAGCTCCAAAATAATCTTTGACTCCAACTCCTGCATCCTGGGCACAATGGGGCATTTGGGCCCCCAAAACCTTGGGCAGCCTCACTCCCACAGCTCTGCCAGGCACAGCCCAGTGGGCTGCGCTGATGCCTGCAGCTTTTCCAGGCCTACATTGCACATTGTCAGTGGCCCTGCAGTTCTGGGGTCCTGGCAGCAGCCCCGCTGCCTTAGCTCTACTAGACATTTCCTTGGTAGAGGCTCTCTGTGGGGGCTTTGACCCCACTTCCTGCTCGGCATTGCTCTAGTAGATGGCCTCTGTGGTGGCTCCACCTCTGCGGCAGGTCTTTGCCTCTGTCTCCAGGCTTTTCTGTACATCCTCTGAAATCTGGGTGGAGGCTGCCATGCTTCCACTGCTCTCACATCCTGCTAGCCTGCAGAATTAACACAATGTGGATGCCAGGGAGGTTTCAGGCGTCTACTCTCCAGGGCTGCTGCATGAACCACACTTGGGGCTGCTCCAGTCAGAGCAGCTGGGATGCTAGGAGCAGGTTCCTGAGGGCAGCTGCGCCCCGGGTCTGTCCCCTGGGACAACTCAGTCCTTCTAGTCCTCAGGGTCTGTGATGGGTGGGACACCCTTCCAGACTTCTCAAATGCCTTTAGAGCTTTTCTCTTATTGTCTTGGCTCTTAACATCTGGCTGCCTCATCACCAAACAAATGTCTTTAGCAATAAGTTTATCTGCTTGCCCCTTGCATTGTTCTCCAGCTCTCTGCTTCTGTACCTCATGGCCAGGCTGCAAATTTTCCAAATCTTTATGCTCTGCTTGCCTTTTAAATTCTGGCTTTACCTCATGCTTTTGCCCCCATAACTCAGAGTAAGCTGTTAAAAGTAACCATGAAGTTTCCTTAATGCTTTGCTGCTTGGAAATTTCTTCTGCCAAGTGCTCTGGTTCACAACTCTTAAGTTCCACCTTCCGCAAAGTCTTAGGGCATGGACACAATGCAGCCAAGTTCCTTGCTATTAGCAAGGGTTATCTTTTGTCTAATTCCTGATAAGTTCCTCATTTCTATCTGAGACCTCATCATCCTTTACTGTCCACATTTCTGTCAGCATTCTGGTCACAACCATTTAACCAGTCTCAAAAATCTTCCAAACATTCTCTCATCTTTTTGTCTTTTTTCTGAATCCTCCAAACTCCTCCAACCTTTGCCCATTACCCAGTTCCAAAGCTGCATCCACATTTTCAAGTATCTGTATAGAACACCCCACTCCTGGTACCAGTTTTCTGTATTAGTCTGTTTTGTGTTGCTATAACAGAAATACCTGAGATTGGTAATATAGAAAGAACAGAGGTTTATTTGGCTTACGATTCTGGGACAGCTGCATCTGGCACAGGCCTCAGGCTGCTTCTACTCATGGCGGAAAGTGGCAGGTAGCCGGCAGGTACAAGCAGATTGCATGACGAGAGGAAGCAACAGAGAGGAAGCCAGAGAGAGAGAGAGAAGGTGCCAGGGTCTTTTTAAACAATGAGCTCTCGCTGGAACTAACAGAGCGAGAACTCACTCATTAATCCCCCCTCCCCCAGGGAGAGCATTAATCCATTCATGCGGGATCTGCCCCATGACTCAATCAGTTTCCAAGATTGCCACATTGGGGATCAAATTTCCACATGAGTTTTGGAGGGGACAACGCATCCAAACTCCATCGATGTAGATTAATCACAGTTGAAATGAAATCCATAAATTGCTTGAATCAAATGGTTCATTTATTTTTAGAAGTTGGTTTTGGCCCGAAAAACGAATGAATGACGTTTAAAATGGAGAACTATACTGTATTTTTCTCTTGTAGCCTCTTAAAAATAATTTTATAGTCATTGTCAAGTTTCTTTGGTTTATTATTTTAATAGGAAGGTGCTTTATTATTATTATTCCTGTTAAATATGATAGCTTTGATAGAAATATTATACCTGTAAACCTACATACTTATTAATTGCTTTAAATACTTAAAGTAGAAAACTGTTTTTCAGAATCAGTGGTATTCAGAAGACATACAGAAAGAAAGGTGAAAATGTGGAGGCTTTGAGAAGTAAGTAGCTTTTCTAGTTTTCAGTCCATAGTATTAAAGTACAAACGGAAAAACGATTTGCATAGTTTGTGGAAATTTAAACTTCTCTACCATAATTTTCTGTCTTGCCTTTACAAATACTTTCACT
This sequence comes from Galeopterus variegatus, assembly GCF_000696425.1. Taxonomy (NCBI): domain Eukaryota; kingdom Metazoa; phylum Chordata; class Mammalia; order Dermoptera; family Cynocephalidae; genus Galeopterus; species Galeopterus variegatus. The sequence continues at coordinate 105,457 of NW_007730158.1, forward strand.
TTTTATGTGATTCATATTTATAATAAAACTAACATCAAAGTTGTAAAAGCAAAAAGTAGTATCCAGTAAGTTTAAAAATATTCAGCTATTCAAACAAGTCTATGTTCTTTTTCATTTTATTATTTTGCATGTGTATACATGTTAATTACTTTTTAAAAAATTCTTTTGGCCTAACATAGGTTTTCTCAACAATTACTTTTTTTTAAAGTTCTTTGGGCCTAACACAGGTTTTCTCAACCTGGGCACAACTGAATTTTGGTCCTGATGATTCTTTGTTGTGGGGAGCTGTCCTGAGAATTGTACAATTCAGCAGTGTGTTGGTGTGTTACGGTTCTCCAGAACCAACATAATACACACACACACAACAAGTGCAAGTGTGGGGCTGGAGAGGTTTTTTTTTTAAAGAATTAGCTCATGTGATAATGGGGGCTGGCAAGTCCAAAATCTGTAGGACAAGTTGAAAACTCAGGAAAGAGTTGAAATTGCAGTCTTGAGTCCAAAATTCTTAGGACAGGCCAATAGGCTGGAAACTCATGCAGAAGTCTATGTTACGTTCTTGAGGCAGAACTCCTTGATGAAACCTGTTTTTTCTCCTAAGGCCATCAACTGATTGAATGAGGTTTACCAATATTACTTAATTTTACTTAAAGTCAGCTGATTATAAATCTTAATGACATCTATAAAATACCTTCACAGTAACATGTACACAACCGTTTGACCAAACAACTAGGAACCATAGCCTAGCCAGGTTGACACACAAAATTAACCATCACAAGCAGCATCCCTGGCTTCTACCCACTAGATGCTCATAGTAACCCCCTTCCACAAGTTGTGACAATCAAAAATGTTTCCAGGACTTGCCAAAGGCAAAATCTCAATCTCTATCCCCCTCCTTCACCCCTGCCTGAGAACCACTGGTCTAACATATACAGGTTGAGTATAATCCAAAAATCCAAAATCCCAAATGCTCCAAAATCCAAAAGTTTTTGAGTACTGACATGATGTAAAAGGAAATTCTCATTGGAGGATTTTGGATTTTTGGATTAGGAATTCTGAACTGGTACGTATAATGCAAATATTCCAAAATTCAAAAAGTATGAAATCCAAAATACTTCTGGTCCTAAGCATTTTAGATAAGGGATAGTCAGCTTGTATTGACTTTTCTAGATACCTTCACTTTATTATTAGCAGATTTATTATCATAAATTCATTTGTAGTATTTTCATATTATCTTAATAAGGTCTGTAGGATCTGCAGTGTTTTCCCATTTTTATTCCTGAAATTCATTATTTCACTTTTTTTTTTTTCTTTTTTGAGTACTGGTTTATTGGTTAAAAAAAATATTTTTAAAGAACCAACGGTTGGCTTTGTTGACACTCCGTATTATATATTTGTTTTCTATTTCCTTAAGTTTTTCTCTTTATTATTTTCTTGTCATATCTACTTCTTTTGAATTTGTCCCCAGTTCTTGAGATAGATGCATAGATCATTTTCCAATGATTCATTTTAAGTATATAGATTTTCTTCTAAGCATGGCTTTAGTTTCATTGCCTAAGTCTTGACATATTATTTTCTTTATTCAGTTTTAAATACTTCTTATTTCTACTGTGATTTCTTTTTTGATAATGTTGATTTTCAACTATATGGGGATTTATCTTTTTGTTATAGATTTCTATGTTAATTCCACATAGTCTTAAGGTTCATTTCAGCATTTGAAATTTGTTGATATTTGATTCACAACCCAGCATTTGATCAATTCTTGTATCTGTTCTGTGTGTATTTACATAGGACATATATTTGGCAGTTGCTGGATATGGTATTCCATATCAGGTCAAGTTTTTAATTGTGTTTTTGAAATCTGTGTTTTTACTGATTTATATTTTTTGTGATATTGCTTTTTCTATTTATTGAGAGAGATGGATTAAAAATACAAATGTTCAGTTACAATTGTGAATTTTGTTTGAGCTTCTGTTGTTGTTTCCCTTTCGCTAAGGACTGAATGATTGTGTCCCCACAAAATTCATATATGGAGCCTCTAATGCTCATGTGATTGTATTTGGAGGTAAGGGCTCTGGGATGTAATTAGGTCAGTAGGGTAGGACCCTTACAAATGGGATTAGTGCCCTTATAAGAAGAAACACAAGAGAAATCGTCTTTCTCCAACATGTGAAGATACACCAAGAAGGTGGTATATGCCAGTAGGAAGAGGGCCCTCACCAAACTTCAGACCTGCTGCCACCTTGATTTGTGAACTGGGAGAAATAAATGTTTGTTGTATAAGCCACCCAGTCTATGGTATTTTGTTACAGCAGCTCGAACTAAGGCACCTTTATATTTTTTCAGACCATGCTATTAGGTACATACTATTAGGTTGAGAGTTACAGCTTCCTAATGAGTTGAACATTTTGTCATTATGAAATATATCTCTAGTAATTTTTTTTTTTTTTGCATAAATTCTGCTCTCCTTTTGGCTTGTGTTTACATGGTATATATTTTCCATCCTTATATTTGCAATATTTTTTTGAAGATGTCTCTATTCTAAGTACCAAATAGTTATTGTATTTTAAAATCTGATCCAAAATTGTTTTTCTTTTATTGCATTGTCTAGTTCATTTGCATTTATTGAGATTATTGCTATATAGGCAAACCCCATTTTTTTTTTGCACTTCACTTTATTGCATTGCACAGATAATTTGTTTTTTTTACAAATCAAAGTTTTGTGGCACCCCTGTATCAAGCAAGTCTATCAGTGCCACTTTTTTCAGCAGCATATGTTCACTTTGTGTCTCTGTCACATTTTGGTAATTCTCACAATACTTCAAAAAAACTTTTTTGTTATTATTATATTTGTTATGGTAATCCATGATTGGCGATCTTTGATGTTACTTTTGTAAATGTTGTGGGGTGCTACAAACCATGCCCAAAGAAGATGGCTAACTTAGATAAGTGTTGTATGTGTTTTCACTGCTCCACTAACCAGTGATTCCCCCATCTCTCTCCCTGTCCTTAGGCTTCCCTATTCTATGAGACACAACAATATTGAAATTAGGCCATTTAATAACCCTCAATGGCCTCTAAGTGTTCAAATGAAAGGAAGAGTCACATGGCTTTCACTTTAAATCAAAAGCTAGAAATGATTAAGTTTAGTGAGGAAGGCATTAGAAACGCTGAGATAGGTCAAAAGGTAGGCCTCTTGCACCAAACAGACAAGTTGTGACTGCAAAGGAAAAGTTCTTGAGGGAAATTAAAACTGTCACTCCAGTGAACACACAAATGATAAGAAAGCAAAACAGTCTTAGTGCTAAAGAGAAAGTTTTAGTGGTCTGAATAGAATATCAAACTACCCACGACATACCGAAGCCTAATCGAGAGTGAAGCCCTTAATCTTCAATTCTGTGAAGACTGAGAGAGGTGTGAGGAAGCTTCAGAAGTTTGAACTTAGCAGGCACTGGTTCATAAGGTTTAAAGAAAGAAGCTGTGTCCATGTCATGAAAGTGCAAGGTGAAGCAGACAAGTACTGATGTAGAAGTTGTAGCAAGCTCTCTAGAAGATCTAGCTAAGATAATTGTTGAAGGCGAGTATACCAAACAACAGATTTTCATTGTAGATGAAACAGCCTTTATGTTGGAAGATGATGCCTTCTAGGATTTTCATAGCTAGAGAGAAGTCAGTGCCTCATTTCAAAGCTTCAAAGGGCTGGCTGACCCTCTTATTAGGGCCTAATACGTTGAAGCCAGTGTTCATTTACCATTCTAAATATCCTAGGGCCCGTAATAATTATGCTAAATCTACTCTGCCTATGCTCTGTAAATGGAATAGCAAAGCCTAGATGACAGCACATCTGTTTACAGCATGATTTACTGAATATTTTAAGCCCACTGTTGAGACCTACTGCTCAGAAGAAAAGATTCTTTGAAAATATTAATGCTTATTGACAGTACACCTGGTTACCCATGAGCTCTGATGGAGATGTACAAAGAGATTAATATTTTCATGCTTGTTGATACAACATTTTGTAGCCCAGGGATTAGGGAATAATTTTGGCTTTCAAGTCTTAATATTTAAGAAATACATTTTGTGAGGTTATAGCTGCCATGAATAGTGATTCCTCTGATGGAGCTGGGCAAAGTACGTTGAAAACCTTTAAAGGATTCATTATTCTAGGTGCTTTTAGGAACATATGTGATTCATGGGAGGAGGTAAAAATATCAACATTAACAGGAGTTTGGAAGAAGCTGATTCCAATCCTTATGGATGATTTTGAGGGGTTCTGGAATTCAGTGGAGGACATAACTGCTGATGTGTTAATAGCAAGAGAAGTACAATTAAAAGTGGAGCCTGAAGATGTGACTGAACTGCTGCAATCTCATAAAAAGTTAACAGACGAGGAGTTGGTTCTTATGGATTAGCAAAGTGGTTTCTTGAGATGGAATCTACTGGTGAAAGCTGTGAACATTGTTGAAATGACAGCAAAGTTTAGAATATTACATAAACTTATTTGCTAAAGCAGCTGCATGGTTTGAGAAGATTGAGTCCAATTTTGAGAGAAGTTTTACTGCAGGTAAAATGCTATCAAATGGCATCACTTGCTGCAGAGAAATCTTTTGTGAAAGAGTCAGTGGATGTGGCAAGCTTCATTTTTCTGTTGTTTTAAGAAATTGCCACAGCCACCCCAAGATTTCAGCAGCCACTACCCTAATCAGTCAGCAGCCATCAACATTGTGCTACCCAAATTTCCATAGAATCAAACTTAGTCAGAATCCTGTTAGGCTTTTTTTTTTTTTTGGTAGAGTTTGAACTGATTCTAAAATTTATATGAGAATGTAAACAACCTAGAATAGCCAAACAACTTTGAAAAAAAAAAAGAACAAAGTTGGAGGACTAGCATTAATGATCTTGTTTCAAGACTTCATATAAATGCTGTAGAATCAAGATAATATAGTTTTGGCATAAAAACAACAGAAAATACATCAATGAAATAGAACAGAGAGTACAGAAATAGACCTATATAACCAATAACTGATATCCAACAAAGTTGCGAAGAATTAACTGAAAGATAGACTTTTTAACAAATGTTGAAGCAATTACTCATTCATATCTAAACAATAGAAAACAAAATAACAAAAACCAGAATAAAGTGAACTTTTGTCCACTTGGGGCACCATATACAAACACTAATGTATCATACACTTAAATGTAAAACCTAAAACAATAAAACTTCAGGAACAAAAAATATAAATCAGTTGACACCTTGGATTGGACAAAAGTATCTTAGATATGACACTAAAAGCACATACCATAAAATAACTAATTGTTAATTGTACTGTCAAAATTAAAATGTCTTTTGCTCTTTGTAAGACACTGTTGAAGGAATGAAAAAACAAACCATGTACTTACACATGAATGCTCATTGCAAATTTATTTGTATAATGAGAAACTGGAAACAATCCAAATATATATCAGCAGATGAATGGATAAATCAAGTTTGGTTATCCATACAATGGAATGCTATTCAACAATAAAAATGAGTGGACTGTTAATACGAGGGTACTTTAAAAAGTTCATGGGAAAAATAGAATTAGAAGGTAATACGAATCTTTTCAGGAACTTTTTGAAGTACTGTTCTGCATGCTACAAACATGGATGAATCTCAAAATAATTAAAAGTGAAAGAAGCTAGACATAAAGAGTACATACTATATAATTCCATTTATATAAAATTATAGAAAAACAAACTATAGTGGAAGAAAGCAGATCAATGGTTGTCTGGAGACAGTTGGGGATGGGTGGGAAGAGGCAGGGGGAAAAATTAAAAGGAGAATCCAGAACTTCTTATGGGAAATATAGATTAAATATGTTTATCTTGATAATGGTGATGGTTTTATGACTGAATATGCATGTCAAAACTTATGAAATTTTTTACTTCACATATGTATACTTTATTCTATGTCAACCATACCTCAATAGTGCTGTTTAAACAATTAAGTGATTAGATATGTGTTTAGCTTCTGAGCTCTTTTCTCTTCCACTGGTCTGTGTTCCTATTATACTGTTACGGTTAGTCTTGATTACTTTAAATATTGTATTTTGGGCCCTTTACATTCCTATGTAAATTTTTGGATCGGCTTGTCAATTTTCACAGTGTGTATGTTTTGGTGAGTTGTGGATTTTCAAGGAATTTGTCCATTTCATTTAAATTGCCAAAATTGGTTGCTACAGGTTGTTTGTAATAATTTCTTTTTATCTTTTTAATGCCTGTAGAATCTTCAATTATGTCCTTTTTTTATATATTTAGCAATTACATTTCTTTTTTTTTTTTTCGTATAGGTCTTGCAATGTGTGTATAATTTTATTAATCTTTTCTAGGAGTCAACTTTTGGCTCTGTTGATTTTCTCTATCATAGTTTACTTTGCATGTTATTGATTTATATTACTATCTTTGTTATTATTACTACTGTCGTTGGGTTTAATTTGTTTTGCTTCTTCTAGCTTCTTACTGTGGAATCAGTTATCTATTTCTGCATTATAAACCACCCTAAAGCTTAATGGTTTAAGGAAATAACTCTTTTACTATGCCTAAGCAGTCTGGTTTGTCTGGGAAGTTCTTCAGTTACCTTGTGGATTAGCTGGGACTGGATGGTGCCTTAGCATGGCCTAACATAATTGGCTGTTTACAGGCTGATTCCTCTAGTGGGCCATAGGTGGGGTTATTTGCATCCATTTCACATGATCTCTAATCCTTCAATAGGCTAGCTGAACCAGAAGCAATTCAGTATTTTTTATTATGCCATTTTCACTCTCCCTCTATTAGCTTCTTAGTTACGTATATCTTTTTAAAGTAATTATCTGAGATGTTATGTATCTCTGATTATTGACTTAAAAAGTAGTACTTTACCATTCCCCAGATAAGGAAGACCAAGACCTTACTTTTGTCTCTTCTGTCTTCAGTACTATTGTTGTCATGTACTTTAATCCTACATGTATTTTAAACCAAAGATAATGTTTTTTTTTAAAAAGGCAGTTCATTTAGATTTATCTATATATTTACCACATTATTTATTTTCATTACTTCCTCCAACTGATCTTCCATCTAGGATAATTTTCCTTCTGCATGAAGAACTTTTAGTATTTCCTTTTTGCAGATCTGTCAATAATACATTCAGGTTTTGTTTGAAAGTACTTTTTTATTTTCACCTTCAGTTATGAAGGGTATTTCTGTGAGTGTATAATTTTAAGCTTGGAAGTAACTTTCTTTTAGCCCTTTAAAATGTAATTCTTTTTTTATCTTCTTGTTTCCATTGTTTTGGTTGCAAAGAGAGCTGTCAGTTTTATTATTGGTATGTTGTTTATATACCTTTTCCCTGGCTGTTTTTAAAGATCTTTTTGTGTTTTTTTTAGTTTTATACAATTTTACTACACCATGCTTTGGTGTTTTATTGTTTGTTTGCTTGCTTTTACATTTATTCTACTTTGGTTGTATAATGCTTCTTGAATCTGTGGCTTGATGTCTTTTTTCTGTTTCAGAAAATTCTCAGCCATTTGTTTCTCAGTATTCTGTCCTGCTTTCCCTTTTCTTTCACTTTAGGATTATTAGTACATGTGACACCTTTTCATTTTATCCCATTTGTCTTTTATTCTCTAATCTGAATTGCTTATTCTTTTGTCTGTGTGCTGTAGTCTAGATTTTTTCTTTCATTGTATTCACTAATTTTTTTCTTTAGTTGGATCTAATTTTCAAAAGATAAACTATGTTTTGAAATTTTAATTTCATTTCTCTTTTCCAGTTTTTGTCTTTCCACTTTGTTTTTTATAGTTTCTAGTTGTTTGCCAACATTCTCTTGTGAACATGCTAACATTTAAAAATCTTTGTTGTATAGTGCCAATGTCTGCATCTCCAGTAGATCTGTTTCTATTGTCTATTGTTTCTTTTGGTGTTTGGCCTCATCTTGCCTTCTTCCTGGTTATTTTTGACTGAATACTACATGTTGCATATGAACAATTGTAGAGATTATTTGATACCTGAGTGATGTGATCTTGAACTACAGAGGATTTACCTTTGCTTGTGGTCTACAGCTCTGGGGATACTAGCAATCCCAGATGTCCTTCATCCAATCAGCGACTGAAATGACTTGCAGCTGGGTTTTTGTCTCTATAAGGGCCAGTGTACTTTTGATTTACCCTTACTCCTAAGGTTTAGTCCTTGGAAGTCCCAATGAAAAGCTTGAGTGGTTTACTAAGGTCTCTCTTCCTTGGCATTCCCTGAATCCCATTTTGTGTTTCCTCAGTTCTTTGTCTCTTCAAAACTCTGCTCAGCCTATTTTCTACTCTACTGTTACTTTTGCTTTTAGAATTGGCAGCATCCTAGCCTTTCTCCTTCTCCATATCTTTACCCCATAGTCTTCCATTCTAGCCATCCAATGCCTTCAAACAAATGACTGTTTTGAATTTTGAATTACAGTATAAATTGTAGTATCAGTAGATTATGTTGAACTCTCAGATTATTGAGAACAGGGAAGAACCCAAAGGTAGGGACCTTTATTTAACATCTTCACCCATAATAAGGAAAGGCTTTGTTCTATGTACAAACCTGATTTCATGCTTTCATGGATGATAAAAAAGGGCATATGGTTCTCAACCATCTTTCTCTGTTCCTAGATTGAAGGGAATTGTGTGATATATGCTTTCTAAGGAATTTTTATACTAAAAGACATATGACTCCAATGGTAAAGCCTTTTCCTAACTCTTGCCCTCTTGCTCAGGGATTGAACCCTGATAGTAGTACTTTAATACTCCATGGCATATGAATTGACATCTTTATAGATTTGTTGAAAGTAAATCTGTCATAAAGAAGATGAATTTCATTTCTTGTAATCAAAAGTATTATAGTATATGTACTAACTAAAGATAAGATCACAGCATTTGTTCTAGAAACCATTTGGGCCTCACTAATCTTTCTCCCTTGTATCAGAGCTCCATGAAAAGCATGCTTCTGACCCAGAAAGCATAGATAAGTAAAGTCGGAGGACGATGCTTACCTTTTGAGATGGTTTTTGAATTTTTAATGGCTGGCTTCAGTGACTGTAAGCAATTTTTTTTTATGTGGATCAGTATATAGGTGAAATACTGTCTCACAAAACAGCTGCTGGGCACTTTAGAAAGCATAGATAAGTAAAGTCGGAGGATGATGCTTACCTTTTGAGATGGTTTTTGAATTTTTAATGGCTGGCTTCAGTGACTGTAAGCAATTTTTTTATGTGGATCAGTATATAGGTGAAATACTGTCTCACAAAACAGCTGCTGGGCACT
>NW_007730158.1:115065-117671 GCF_000696425.1 Galeopterus variegatus
TAGAAAGCATAGATAAGTAAAGTCGGAGGATGATGCTTACCTTTTGAGATGGTTTTTGAATTTTTAATGGCTGGCTTCAGTGACTGTAAGCAATTTTTTTATGTGGATCAGTATATAGGTGAAATACTGTCTCACAAAACAGCTGCTGGGCACTTACTTTAATATAAGACCCACATGTGATATGATTACTTTTCTCAGTTGATAGCAAAGGGAGAAGTTGATCAATTCATCTAACAGGTAGACTTAAAGCAACAGAGAAATTCTAGAATGTCTATTGCCATTCTTGGTTGTTAGTCATAGGCAGGAATGGAAGCTAAGTGGGAGTTCAGAGTATCTTTGTTATTTAAAGCCCAATAATATCTAGGGGGAAAGCATCCCTGATCATTACCTTTAGCGAGAAGGAGAATCAGGGTGTTTTCTGAGTTACAAAGTTATTGGGTCAAAAGGCATGGTTGGCTATATTTAGGATGACAGATTCTAACTTTTGTTTTTGGTGTTATGGGGCTGGAGAAATAACTTTAAAACCACTACACTGACCAAGAGTTAGAGGATGGGATCTTCCAAAAGAGAAATACTTAATCCTTTAAACATGGTAGTTATGCCTTTTCTTTGAGTAGCTCATGGATATCCTTCTTCCTAACTCAGTATATGCCATGATATCCCAGGATTTGTCACCTATGTCATGACACTTTATTGATGTATTGCTCTTCCTCATTTCTTATACAAAGAAAATATCAGAAAATGAACCTTAAATGTGTCCAGATTATAGAACACATTTGAGTTTATTTATGTGTAAACATAGCATCAGTCTGACTTTGCTTTTAATTTTCTGTGAAGTAACTTATTATGCCTCAAAAGGATACTTTACTAAGCCGTGTCAATTCAAACTTTTGTATATGGAGGTGTGGGCAGTTTTACCAATGTGTCACTTTTTGCTCCTTTGAGATTATTATATTCATGGACTTGCCTTGGGTTTCTTCTTGCATCCTCAGCTGTACATATGAGATTCTATGTATGCTTGCTTGCTGTTTTTCTTCCTTTTAACTTGGACTACTGGCCTTGGGATGTAATACTTTTTCCTTATTGTTTAATATTTTAGCCTTCTTAGCCTAGTTTCTTGACTAATGCCTTTCTGCTTTATCATTTCAGATACCTATCCTGTCTTCCTTCAGTCATTTACACATCCATCCAGTGATATTTCTTCACAAAATTCCTTCAGTCATTTACACATCCATCCAGTGATATTTCTTCACAAAATTTAACCTTTCAAGAATTCACTTAGCTATAACTGTATCATTGGTTAATTTCAAGGTTTTTAGCAGTGTATTTAACATGCCTATAAATAACCTTGGGACCGAATTCTTATTTAATTCTCTTGGAAATTTACAAAAGTTGGTACACAGAAAACCCCCAAATATTTTGTGTACCCTCAAATATGACTGTATGAACAAATAAAGTTTATTTTTCTTATTTTTCTTACTGTTTATACCATTGACCATTGACTATAATAAAGAAGCTATTTTACCTGCCATAAAATATGCTGGTAATTTTAAATATGTCTTTAGATTTATTTCCGTACTTCAATTTAGCTCTAATAATATGAATTATACTGCATAGCTGAGCAGAAATAAAAATTACAACTGAGTTTTTTCCCCCAATCTAGATTTGTCATTTGACATATATGAAGGTCAGATTACTGCATTACTTGGCCACAGTGGAACAGGAAAGAGTACACTGATGAATATTCTTTGTGGACTATGCCCACCTTCTGATGGTGAGAGTTTTCTGACTTTAAAAAAACCCGAAAACGCTTTGCTTTATCATTGTTATTAACCAAAATATCACTGTATAGTTATTTATCCTTTAAATGTATACTGAATAATTTTTCTCAGAGATTTGGCACCAATTTCTGTATTAGTAAGGGTGTTTTCTCTTTTTCTTGACTACATACATTTGATTGTCTTTCAATAGGAAAAAAAGGTAATTCCATCATGTTTAATGTGTGTGTACACACGTATAAGTGTTATGTATGTGTGTGTTTAGTCTTTATTTTCAAGGAAGGATAAATCAGTAACTAATTGGAAGTTAAATCACACAAAAAAAAGGTAATTCCATCATGTTTAATGTGTGTGTACACACGTATAAGTGTTATGTATGTGGGTGTTTAGTCTTTATTTTCAAGGAAGGATAAATCAGTAACTAATTGGAAGTTAAATCACACCTATCGACTATTTTACGTTGAGAAAATAAGTACAGACTTCTAAATATGCAGCAGTAGTTTAAAAGGAAAGAATGATAGATGTCAACACCATCTCCTAAAATAGAATTTTAAGAGAAGTTCCTCAAAAGGATAATTTTGATGCATGATTATTCTATAGGTGAGAATTCAATATGGCAGCCCCATATTCCACAATAACCAAATAGAATGGCAGTGCCATAAATATTTTACTTGACAAACTGGGTTAAATTGTACTTCAGCCTTTTAAATGTAGTTTAACTTTTAAAATTAATTTGATTTTGTTGCTTATCCTTAATTGTGTCACTTTTTCATAGAAGTCATTATATGTTGTATTTATATAAGAATTCATGATTTTTGTGTGAATCTC
>NW_007730158.1:118424-119943 GCF_000696425.1 Galeopterus variegatus
AGACATTAAATAATTTGCTCAGGACCATACAGCCAACTAGGGCAAAACTTTTAGTTCTTTGATCTCTCAACTATTGCATAATGTCTGGAAATGAAGGAAAGTTATTATTGGAATATAAGATAATACACCAATGGATATTTCTGTTTAGTGTTAATCTTCTAGTTCCTTGCTCTTTCCACTATGTACTATGACCTGGAAGTGAAGGAAAATGAGATTGAAATATAAGTGGAAATATATCACCAATAATATGGAAATGAGGGCGTTTTATGTCTTTCAAATCGATATTAATTCTTGTGTCTATTACAACCAAATAACTAAGTTATTACGATACATTAAAGCATATACATTTGAATATTTAATGTATTTAATATAAATTTAAATATGTATTTTACTTTTAGGGTTTGCATCTATATATGGACACAGAGTCTCAGAAATAGATGAAATGTTTGAAGCAAGAAAAATGATTGGCATTTGTCCACAGTTAGATATACACTTTGATGTTTTGACAGTAGAAGAAAATTTATCAATTTTGGCTTCAATCAAAGGAATACCAGCCAACAATATAATACAAGAAGTATGATATTCATATAAAAATCTTTACTTTTATTCCCTGTAAATTAGTAACCTTGTTAATAACTTGTACAATAAAAATATGCTTGAAAATCTAAATATAAAACCTGTTCTGAGCCAGTAAACAAAAAGTTGTTACAAAGAATTAGATAAAATTTGGAGTAAATGTTTTAGCAAACATAAAATAGTCCTTGTTTCACCTGCAGGATATTTGTCTCTCCCCTCCCCTCAGTTCCTCTCCTCTCCTTTCCCTCCCCTCTGCCCTGATCACCATCTCCTCCCCACATGTACCCAGAGCCCCTTCACAGTGATCTCTTCTTATTCCTTCCCTATTACCCAGAAAGGCACAGAAGTAAAACAAACTTTTCTTAAAGAATCTTATTACCTGTTATTTTCAAAATTATGAATTTATGTCAAAATTAAGTAAGAAACATTTTTAAAGTTGATATATTAAAAGTTTATATTAAGTACTACTATTTTAAAACTTAAAAAACTTAAAAACTAATATTGATAATTATGTAAATAATATGATTTTAAAAATAACATTGTTCTCACTCTACTTTTGCAGGTGCAGAAGGTTTTGTTAGATTTAGACATGCAGGCTATTAAAGATAACCAAGCTAAAAAATTAAGTGGTGGTCAAAAAAGAAAGCTGTCTTTAGGAATTGCTGTTCTTGGGAATCCAAAGGTAAATAAAGATTAGTTTCACTAATGAGATCATTTTAAATTATGTTGAATAAAAAAGCAGTTTGTAGAAAGATATATAATACATTACATAAAGTTTAAACCTATATGAAATACTATATATTATGGATGTCCTCATAATAATAAGGTTTTAAAACTGAAGTCAGAAAGATATATAACATCCTTATGATATCGGTTACCTTTAGAAGGGAAATGGAAAGGATGGACTTTAGTTATGTCTGCAATGTTTTCTTTAAAAAAAAAA
>NW_007730158.1:121715-122710 GCF_000696425.1 Galeopterus variegatus
GTTGTGATCCGTTGCCGGTCACGAAAAAAGACAAAAAGGAAAAAAAAAAAAAAAAAAAGAAAGATGAGGTCATGGGCCAAAAGGGAGACATAAAGATGCTAAATCTTGAGAATAGAGAAGCTATTACCTAATGGTGTGTGCTCTTCACAAAAAAAGTTTTTAAAATTTAAAAAATTATGTATTTTTGTGTTGGGCATCCTCCAGACCACCCCAGGTACAATGATTTCCTAGGACAACTCACAGAACTCAGCATATAGTCATAGTCATGGCTATGATCGATTACAGCAAAAGGATACAAAGCAAAATTAGCAAAGGGAAAAGGTACATGGGGCAAAGTCTGGAGGAAACCAGGCACAAGCTTCCAAGAGTTCTATCCCAGTGGAGTCATACAGGATGACTTACTTTATTCAGCATTGAGTTGTAACAATATGTATGAAATCTTGTCTACAAGGGAAGATCATTAAAGACAGTGTTCAAGGTTCTTAGTGGGTGCTAGTCACATGGACACCCTCTGCCTACCACATACCAAAATTCCGGATTCCCAGAAGGAAAGCAGGTGTTTGGCATAAACTACATTGTTTATACAGTCTAGGTGTACTGAGCCACCCTTATCTAGTTTGAGAATAGTGGGAACCGTCTTGAAATCCAAGTTCCCAGATGCGCTCCAGAGGCCAAATTGCAAGCAGGACTTTCTAAGGATAGCATCTCAGAACTGCTAAGCTAACTCTTTTCTGCACAATTTTATAGACATGCACACATATAAAGAATCCAGGTTTAAGTCAACACATGATTTTTAATATCTATGACAAGATCCAGGAGTTTGAAATTCTAGAGCAGCTTTCTCCTTAAAATTTAATTAATTGGATAAGTCATTCATCTCTTCAGTGGTATCTTTGTTTTAAAAAAAAACCCCAACAAACTAACATTTTGTTTTTGTTGTTATTTCTGTTGCTTTTTGTAGCTGTTTCTATATTTGTTTATAAAGGAAACTGTGG
>NW_007730158.1:122982-125971 GCF_000696425.1 Galeopterus variegatus
TGTTGTTATTTCTGTTGCTTTTTGTAGCTGTTTCTATATTTGTTTATAAAGGAAACTGTGGAAACTCTTGCATCAGTAAGCCTATTAGGTAAAGTCTGAGATATTTGGTGTAGTAGAAGGAAAGTGGACTCTAGAGTAAGACTGCTTGGGTACCTTTCCTAGTTTATAGATATATGAAATAGATATAGATAGATATATGAAACATGTTAAGAAGTATATTAATAGATATATGAAACATGTTAAGAAGTATATTTTCTTATGGCCTCAATATTCCCATGTGAAAAATAGGTGATGGTAATCTATACTTTCCTCATAAAACTTGTGATGATTAATGAGATAATACATGGATATCCTTTATATGATAATTCATAAAATAAAAATGCCTATTATTAATGCTGTTATTAACATAGAAATTGAAATGTAAATCTCTATTTGCAGATAGGAAAGCTGTCATATCACAAGGAATGTTGAAATGTGTTGGTTCTTCAATTTTTCTCAAAAGTAAATGGGGGATTGGCTACCGCTTGAGGTATCATTCATTCTTTATTGACTTTATTCTTTATCATACTCTTGATCTACTGTTATTATTTTTAGGGTTTTCCATAGTGTGCTTTGACCATTTTTTATGGCACTAAATTTAATTTAAAGCATTCAGAATTTACTTTTGGTTGTTTATTGAGTAATCATTAAAAAATTATGATTTCTGGTTTTCTGTAGCATGTACATAGATAGATATTGTGCCACAGAATCTCTTGCTTTGCTGGTTAAACAACATATTCCTGGAGCTACTTTATTACAACAGAATGACCAACAACTCGTGTATAGTTTGCCTTTCAAGGACATGGACAAATTTTCAGGTATTACTTACTTTCAGCTTCTTGCTTTTTAAACCGGGATCTTACATTACGAATAGGTTTTCTCGATTTCCTTCTCTGTGTAATATTTTCATGTTCTCACATGGCCAGAGTTAATATTCTGTTTCTGCTTTATTTTGTTTTAGAAAACTAGAAATACTGCAAGCTAATGTGTTCTTTTTTTACAAACTGTGTACAAGAAACTGTAATATGTTAACTTAAATATTTTTAAGAAAATGTAAGAAAATCATAAAAATAATTGTGTTTACTTTTTTGTCAAGAAAAAAAGAAATTGCTCCAAATTTGCATGTAGGCCTCCTGAGAGGCCTGCTTGTTGTTTGTATATGTTCTCAAGTTCTTTTCTAGTTTAATGATTTCATAGTGAATAATATGGTAAACTCTTGAATTATTTTAAATGAGGCATTTTTTTTTACCTTTATAATGAAGAACTCAAGTTCAGTTTCCTTCCTCTGTTTAAGAATCTATTAATAGCCAAAAGGATATTACTGATGGTAGGTATTTTATACAGAATTCCATAGCATTCTCATAATTAGAAAACTGTTTCCTATAATAGCTTAATTGGTTTCTCTAAAAAACTAACTGGATTGAAGTACATGTGCCAATTTAATGCACTGTGCCTGTAATTCTCTATTCCTATACCTATCTTAATCTTCTTCATTAATATCATTTATATAGTGCTTTTATACCATATGCTGGTCTATGCCTTTTACAATTAGTTTAGTGATCCCAATATTTCAGTGGATACATGAGGTAAATACTATTTTTGCTTCCATTTATAAATGAGGAAAGTGAGGCATAAAAAGATTTAGGGAACTTGCCCCAGGTAACACAGGTATAAAATGGTAGAGATGAATTATGAACCCACACACACTGGTTCCAGTATGGTTCTTGATCACCATACTTTGTTGCCTTTCATGTTTCTTTCATTGTCACGTTATTTCAGTGGATTTCAAAGTGTGTTCTGGGAACTCCTAGGAGGTAGATCCTAAGGCCTCTTGAAGGAATTCATGTGGTCAATACTTTTTTCTAATGACATCAAGTTGTTATTTTCCTTTTTGACCCTCACCTTCTCATGATTATACAGTGTTTTCCAGAGACTTACAGGACATGTGTTATAACAGTAGATTGAATGCAGAAACAAATATGAAAACCCATCTGTCTTCTATTAAGATAGATGTTAAGGAGATTTGCAAAAATATAAGACAATGTCTTCTTATTGATTGTGGTAACGGGATCGCAACCCTTGGTGTCGCGCCCGTACCGGGACCAGCAACGGGATCGCAACCCTTGGTGTCGTGCCCACACCGCACTCAACCAGTGAGCGGACCGGTCTCTATATGGGATCTGAACCCTCAGCGGGAATGCCGCCGCGCTCCCAAGCACCGCACTCTACCGAGTGCGCCACCGGGCCAGCCCCAAAATTTTTTAAAACAAAATTACATTAATGTGTATTAGGTTTATTTGTACAAGTTTAAAAAGAATGAATAGTATTTAAATGATTTCTATGTATTTTCTAGTATATATTTGTTTCAATTTTTAATATAGTACATATTTTCAGTTTTAGTTTTAAATACTATAAAATATTTCTTAGTTTCAATATATATTATAAATATCTAATAGATAAATCCCCATAAACAGGATTTCCTAGGAGTCCTTAGCAATTTCTAAAAATGTTAAAAGTGTCCTAATACCAAAAAGTTTGAGAACCACTGAGGTAGCACAGTAAATTTAGTGATGTCCTATTTTCCAGTGACATTATGGTTAACTATACATTGTCTTTAATTTTTAATTTTTATTTTTTAGGTTTGTTTTCTGCTCTAGACACACATTCAAATTTAGGTGTTATTTCTTATGGTGTTTCCATGACCACTTTGGAAGATGTATTCTTAAAGCTAGAAGTTGAAGCAGAGATTGACAAAGCAGGTAAGGATAGAGTTAAGAAAACATTTTAGTCAATGAACCAGACAGTTGGTGAATAAGACAGATTATTATATAAACATGTGACATTTACATTACTTTAGGGAAGGAAGATCAGAAATAAACAGAAACAGGAAAATATATACATAATTGAGATATTTACTGATAGTGATAGGAACTATGAAGGAAATAATTGG
>NW_007730158.1:126099-127100 GCF_000696425.1 Galeopterus variegatus
AAATATATACATAATTGAGATATTTACTGATAGTGATAGGAACTATGAAGGAAATAATTGGGTGGTCTTGGAAGGCAGTGAACTTAGATTGTATTATCAAGGATCTTAAATATGGGCATGCTTGTTTTTGAACTGTGGAATCACACAGTGTGTCTCTTTTGCATCTGGCTTCTTTTACGTAATATTATGTTTGTGAGATTCAACCATGTTGTTACGTTCAGCTGTGTAGTGGTTTGTTCACTTTTGTTTTTTGCACTGTTCTGTTATAGGTGTATTTCACAACTATTTATCATTTACCTGTTGAGAAACGTTTAGGTTCTTTCCAGTTTATGGGTATTCTGAATAGGACTGTACTAAGAATGTTCTTGTGGGTTTTGGTAAACCCGATATACATATCTCTGTTGGATTTATACCTAAAAGGGAATTTACTGAGTCATAAGATATGTCTGTATTCAGCTTTAATAGATATTGCCAAAGTGCATGAGAGTTCCATTTGTTCCACATCCTGCCAGACATGTGTTTCTTTAAAATTTACATGCTTCAGAAAGGTTTTCATCTTTTTTAGGAATATATCAATTTTTTTGTTTGTTTTGGTTAATAGATTATAGTGTATTTACTCATCAGCCACCAGAGGAAGAAATGGATTCAAAATCTTTTGATGAAATGGAACAGAGCTTACTTATTCTTTCTGAAACCAAAGCTTCTCTAGTGAGCACTATGAGTCTTTGGAAACAGCAAGTGTATACCATAGCAAAGTTTCATTTCCTTACTTTGAAGCGTGAAAGTAAATCAGTAAGATCGGTGTAAGTATAATTATCATTCTTCTGCCTGATGAGTTTTTTTTTTTAAGGATACAAATTGGATTTACCATCTTAATTTTTGAAATGTAGACATATATAAATAATCTATATAGTTTTGAAAGATTAAAAGTAAAATTTACAGTGTCAGCAAAAAATTATGCGTAATTTAATCTAATACTCTTAGAGCTTTATTCTTTTTTT
>NW_007730158.1:128080-132109 GCF_000696425.1 Galeopterus variegatus
CTTTTTTTAACTAGCATTTATTGTTCCATCTATAAAATGAGTAACTGACAAATAAATATTCTCAAATTGTATAATTTTTAATTACTATTATTGTATCTTAAATTTTGTTTTGCATTTTTTTTACTTTTTTTTTTGCATCTATGAGTTAGTTTTTATAACCACTTCCTGCAAATAACAGGAAAAATAAGTTTTATTCCTATTTATCAGATGAAGAAACTGACATATAAAGAAGGCTATATAGCTAGTAGATCTGGGATCAAAATGACATCTCATTAGCATTAGCCTCTCTCAGTTAGGTTCCCTTAGGGTGCTAGGTATTGAATTATGTGGAAATAACATTAACTACTTTCATACATTGCATTCCTATCTTGTTAGATCCAAAATGGTGGTAGGAATAAAACTTAATACTTAAGAATAACAGTATTTGTATGTTAGAAATATGGTGAATTTATTGGCTTTTTTGACCAAATATATTTGGTATTAAACAAATGACAGTCAAGTATCTGATTTATTCCTGTGTCAGCATTACTGAAAGAAAAATTTTTATTTAAATTAACATGTTTCAGTTTATTTAAATTGAACATCACTCATAAAATACTCCCTGAGAAACAATAAAAGTGTCTTAGTTTGGATTGCGATAACTAAATATCAGAGACTTGGGAGCTTAAACAACAGAAATTTATTTGCTCACAGTTCTGGCAACTGGAAGTCTGAGATCAGAGTGCCAGGATGGCGAGGGCTCTTTTCATGACTTGCAGAAGGCCACCATCTCACCGTGTGATCACGTGACTTTGTGTGTGTGCAGAGAGAAAGAGAGCTAGAGTGCATTCTCTGGTGTCTGTTATTATAAGGACACTAATCCCATCATAACGGCCCCACTCTCGTGACCTCTTCTAACCCAAATTACTTTCCAGAGGTCCCATCTCTAACTGTCATCACATTGGGGATTAGGACTGCAACAGATATATTTGAGGGAGCACTCATAGTTTGTAACAAAAAGAGTTTTGCAGTCAAATACATTTTAAAATGTTACATTTTGTATTCCATTTGTTAAAACATTGTTCATTAAAAACACATGAAGTGTTCTATGGTAAAGAAATTTCTTCGCCTTTGTTTAAACTGGAGTTTCCAATATTTTTTAATCATGATTTTTTTTTAACCTAAAACACTTATTAACTTATTAAGGAACTGTATTTCAATGTAGTATGCTTTTAGAAATGCCATCTTAGGTGTACTTATAACAATTTAGGAATGATTTTTTTTTTAATGTAAATGCTGGTGAAGATGTGGAAAAAGGGGAACCTTTCTACACTGTTGTTGGGACTGTAAATTAGTGCAGCCATTAGAGAAAACAGTGTGAAGTTCCCTCAAACAACTACAGATAGAACTGCCATACCACCCAGCAATCCCATTGCTGTGTATACCCAAAGGAATGGAAATCAGCACGTCAATAAGATACCTACACTCCCATGTTTATTGCAGCTCTATTTACGACAGCCAAGAGTTGGAAGCAATCTAAGCATCCATTGACAGATGACTGGATAAGGAAAATGTGGTATATGCACTCAATGGAATACTACTCTCCCATTTTAAAAAAAAAATGAGATTCTGCCATTCACAGCAACATGGGTGAACTTAGAGAAAATTGCATTAAGTGAAATAAGCCAGGCACAGAAGAAGTACCGCATGTGCTCACTCATAAGTGGGAGCTAAAGTAAAGAAAGAAAAGAAAGAAGGAAGGAAGAAGGGAGAGAGAAAGAAACAATCACAATAATACGTTAAACTTTCAAAAAGAAATTAAAAAGAGAGAACTGTGGTTATTAGAGGTGGGGGAGGGGGAGGGGGTTGGCAAGAAACTAGTTAAGGGTCACAAAAATTATGTTTTGTAAGCATGAGTATACTAATTTTCCTGACTTGATCACCAAATATTGTACACATGTATTGATATTTGATTCTGTACCCAAAATATATATATATAATCAATTTAAAAAATAAAAAAGTAAAAAAATAAATATAATAGGGTATTTGAAAATTATAACTTGCTAAATAAAACGTTATGATCTAAGCTCTCCAACCACCTCATTGTGACACTTATCAAATATAATGTACAGATATATTGCCTAATAAATAGCAGC
Source organism: Galeopterus variegatus (assembly GCF_000696425.1). Classification (NCBI taxonomy): domain Eukaryota; kingdom Metazoa; phylum Chordata; class Mammalia; order Dermoptera; family Cynocephalidae; genus Galeopterus; species Galeopterus variegatus. Next base: position 130,216 of record NW_007730158.1, read on the forward strand.
CTTCCAGATAGGACATTATTATACCTTGCTTTGCTTCCTAAGAGGAGCAGTGGCAATTAATGTGAGTAAATTGCAATTAGGGTGAAATTTCATGAATCATTCGAAGTTTCATTGTATTTTAATTTTATGTTCTGTATCTAAAATATTTTGTTAATATATGGAAAGTAAATAGTTATAATGAAGAAGGGCAGGAAATAGTTCCTTTAGGAGTATAGAGACATAAATATTTGTGACATAATGTCTGGTTCTTTAACAGTTACATGTTTACATATCCTATAAAAATTTAAAGGTGACTATCCTAAAATATACTTTTATAACTTTTAATTTTGTTACTCAGTATTGGCTTTCTCTCCATTATTGTCACGAGATCATTTTGGTGAGTTGGGATTTCTATTTTTTAAAAGTTTTCTTTGTTCTTTGCTTTTTTGTTTTTTAGTGATTACCTTTTAACTGTCTGGGGTTTAAATCTCTAGAGATGGGAAGAAAGATTTTTAATAAATTTTTTTTCCTTTTAGGTTGTTTCTGCTTTTAATTTTTTTTGCAGTTCAGATTTTTATGTTTTTGGTTCATCACTCTTTTAAAAATGCTGTGGTTCCCATCAAACTTGTTCCAGACTTATATTTCCTAAAACCTGGAGATAAACCTCATAAATACAAGACAAGTCTGCTTCTTCAAAATTCTACTGGTGAGAGTGTGTGAAGGTCTGTGAATGTGTGTTGGGAGGGGAATGGGATCAAGGAGTAGAGACAGATCAGAGATTTGGATTTTAGAAATGTATTTAAGGTAAAGGCATGGTTTGTCTGCACAAAATCTAAGTTAAGTGAAATACTTTATAGATGCTGAATAATACAGAAATGAAATTTTGATTTAAATGTAAATGGCAGTCTTAAAAACATTCTAGTTTATACTGCTTATAATCATAAAATTCCTTTTTTTAAATAGTAGCAACATTATTCTTAGTAGCATGCTTTATCTCATAGTTCATGATGAACTTCAGAAGTTGAAAAACCCTCTTTAGAAAGTAATACAGTATATAATATTTATCCAGATATATATCTACATAGAAATGTTTAATCTTTCAAGGACTATCTGAAGAATTAGTTATAGTAAAGAATTTACAATAAAACAAGAGCTTTAGCTTCATGTGCTTAATCTTGCTGAAATACATTAGAAAGTTGCATTTTATATAACCTTTTCTATAATCACAAACTCTTTGGGGTTTAACATTTCCTAACACTTCCCCCGTATTCTAGTATCTCTCCTTTTTGATTGACTACTAACTAAGGAACTTTGCCCAGTGTTAAAGTAATAAGCATTATATAAAGTACATTAAAGTCATCACTGTTAAAATCTGGTGTTAAAATCTTAATATATTATATAACCTCATCCTTTTGGGGGAAGATACGTTTAAGTAGAACATTACTCTCGAATAGGAAATATTATGTTTTGCAATTTTTTTCTTTGATTAAGAATTTTTGCTTTTAGATTTAATGTACATTTGATGTTTCTAAAATATAGTACTGCATTGAACCTTATATATGGTGATAATTGTGACTTTTTTATGTGTTTGAAGAATTATACATGTATCTCAAAACTATGTTCTAAGTTCATTTTCCTTGATCTGCAGAAATTCTAGTATTTTCAACGTTTGTTGCTTCCATTATTTTTTAGTATTCTTAAGAGTTGCTTGTTTATGTATCCCATATTTTCCTAGGCCCTGTTGCTGGTCCAAAGTAAAACTTTAGGAGTCACTGGCCTCTGTGTGTATATAGTAGGTGGTATCTTACCCTCCTTGCAAAACTTTTTGTATCATAGGCAGTACAGTTCCTTCAGTTATATAGCTCTCCTCTCAGAGTATATAACCACTCTTGCAAACTAAAGATGAGAGATCAGT
>NW_007730158.1:132874-135550 GCF_000696425.1 Galeopterus variegatus
TTATATAGCTCTCCTCTCAGAGTATATAACCACTCTTGCAAACTAAAGATGAGAGATCAGTTAAGGTACTAAGTTGAGAATAAATGTACTATCGCTGTATACCTAAAAGCACCGTTCTCTGTGACACACAAGTTTGGTGCCGAGTCTGATCAACCCTGCCATACGATTCAGTTACTGATAGTGTTTTGCTTTGTTTGATTTGAATTTCTCTCAAAGTCACGTTTGTTCTTCCTTGAATTCTGTTTTTTGTGATGATAGAGGGGAAATTGCCTCTATTCATCAGACATGTTTGTATGGATTTAAACCTCAGACAGGATTCAAAATCTTTCCCTTGGCTCCAAGCACTTTAGAGAATGTAGATAGAAACCTGATTATGTGTTTGAATATTTTAAGATAGTTAAGGCAACTTTCATTTATAAAACTTGTCTGCCCAGAGCATACAAAAATCCTCAAGGGAGTGATCTTACCACACCCAAGACTATATACCTTTCTGAGTTCAGCAGGCTGTCTTGTTACCTAAAATTGACATACGTTTTTATTCTCACTATTTAACCAAATTTTATTTGAATATTATAGGTAACTTTTCAGTATTAGTAATATTTGTAGCTGTTGCAGGTAAAATTGCACAACTGCCATGTACCGGGTTCTGTTCTAAGCCTTGTGTGTGCATTCAGCCATTTAATTCTCATGACCACTCTACCTTTGAAGAAGATATACTTATTATCTCCAGTTTATAAAAGAGGAGACTAAGGTTCAGAACATCTAGGTAACCTATTTGAAGGACAAATAGTGTAAGTGGTACAACTCAGATTTGAATTCTGGCTGACTGGCTCCATAGCCAGTGCTCTAAATCATGTGTTAACTAATGGACATAAAATATTTCTCTAAAAATAGAGTTGTCTTTCCATGTTACTAAAAGCCTATGTCTGTTTCTCATTTAAACTGATTCTTTATTATTTGCTTATTTTCTAATACCAGACTCAGATATCAATGATCTTATTAGCTTTTTCACAAACCAGAACATAATGGTGACGATGTTTAATGACAGTGACTATGTATCTGCTGCTCCCCATAGTGCAGCTTTAAATGTGATACATTCAGAAAAGGTAAGAGTAATGCATGTGAATACCTATTTGAGAGTTATAAAAGATTAAAATATTTTCTTTAAAATTAATTATGTTTCAATTTGACCTCATTAGTTGGAAATTATAGTTTCCTTTTGGAAATACCTAGCTGTGTTTATTTATTGTATGTTTATGTCCTGATGGATGACCAATCTATAAAGCTACAAGGAACTTAATTTTATTTTTATATTTTTGTTTAAAACATCAAAATATCTGCACATTCTAACCTAGGTTGTCTGTATCTATCGTATATTCTACGATTTGTTGAAGCTGCTTTTCAGTATAGTCAANAGCAGTTTTGGATGGGAGCCTTCACCCCCAGCAGGGATGATTGGGCCTTCTATAGCTGTTCGTTTGGAGTGGCCACTCAGGGCAAGGCCACTGTGGTTGTGGACAAGACCCTGTTACCCTAAGAGCATTACTGGGACACTCTGGATCTCCTCAGCTAGAGTGGGCCATCCTGCACAAGATCACTGGGGCTGTTGGTGGGCTACTGGGCTGGATCCCTCTGAAGCCAATTTGATGGTGCAGGCAGCCTTGGGTGAGCTCATTTGTGCTGCAGGCATGTTTCTGTGCCCAAGAGAGGTATGCCAGTCCTGTGCTACCTATTCATGGCTGCAGAGGTGGCTCAGCAGAGAAGGTGGGGTTGCCGGCAGTGGCTAAACACCCCAATTATGCAGTGTAGTGAGTCTGTAAATATATCATATATAGAGAGAGAACAATTATTAAAAGTTAAGCAATAATAACAAACAAAATCTGTAGAAATTTATGTCATGAGAACTTCTAGTCTTCTTAAAACTTGATGGGGGGGTGGTTTACATTAAAGTTTAGTAGTTCCCAGCATTAGTTTGCTTCAGGATCAAGGAAGTTCTGTTTTGGTACTTATATTTTTGTGAAACATAGTATTTTTTGTATTAATCAAGAAGAATTAAGATAATTTAAAAATGAATATTATTTACCTGAAATGTAGATACTGGAGTATTGAAAGAACCTTCCAGATGCCAACAAAATATAAATAAAAATAAAATTATCTCTTTACAAAGTTACTCTTTCAGATCCTGGATTTTTTTTTTTTTTTTTCTCATTTTGTTGTGTCGTCTATCTGAAGTTTCTTTTATCTCATTGAGTTTCTTTAAGATTGTTGCTTAAAATTCCTTTTCAGTCATTTCACAGGTTTCCTCTTATTTGGAGTCTGGTGCTGGGGAATTATTGTGTTCATTATGGGGTTATATTTTCTTTTTTCTTTTTTTTTTTTTTTTTCCCCTATTTCTAGTATCCCTATATTGATGTCTGGGCATCTGGTTGAGCAGTTGCTTCCTTCAGGAGTGGCTTTTGAGGAGAGAGACTCCCTTCTGTAGATGTGTTTTATATTGACTGTTGGGTAGGGTGTTTTTGTTTTGGTTCCAAGTAGATGCAGTAGTGTAGACTCTGTGTGGTTACTTTGACTCCTTTCAGTGTTGGACTTTTCTCTGAGTGCCTCTATGGCCTAGGTGCTGGGGCACTCAGTAGTTCCTTGCTGAAGTCGAGGACACTGGGTTGGGTTGTCAAGTAC
>NW_007730158.1:136550-164687 GCF_000696425.1 Galeopterus variegatus
AGGTTGTCTGTATCTATCGTATATTCTACGATTTGTTGAAGCTGCTTTTCAGTATAGTCAATGAGCGTTAGCTTAGTTGGTGAGAAAAGTTCAGTATGTAGCAATAATATATTTATATTCATGTACAATATGTAATAAGTCTCTTCTTTTTTTGTAGGACTATGTTTTTGCAGCTGTTTTCAATAGTTCTATGGTTTATTCTTTACCTGTATTGATGAATATCATTAGTAATTACTATCTTTATCATTTAAATGTGACTGAAACCATCCAGATCTGGAGTACCCCATTCTTTCAAGTAAGCAAACATATATAGATAAAATTTTATATGTATATCATATATAGAGAGAGAACAATTATTAAAAGTTAAGCAATAATAACAAACAAAATCTGTAGAAATTTATGTCATGAGAACTTCTAGTCTTCTTAAAACTTGATGGGGGGGTGGTTTACATTAAAGTTTAGTAGTTCCCAGCATTAGTTTGCTTCAGGATCAAGGAAGTTCTGTTTTGGTACTTATATTTTTGTGAAACATAGTATTTTTTGTATTAATCAAGAAGAATTAAGATAATTTAAAAATGAATATTATTTACCTGAAATGTAGATACTGGAGTATTGAAAGAACCTTCCAGATGCCAACAAAATATAAATAAAAATAAAATTATCTCTTTACAAAGTTACTCTTTCAGATCCTGGATTTTTTTTTTTTTTTTTTCTCATTTTGTTGTGTCGTCTATCTGAAGTTTCTTTTATCTCATTGAGTTTCTTTAAGATTGTTGCTTAAAATTCCTTTTCAGTCATTTCACAGGTTTCCTCTTATTTGGAGTCTGGTGCTGGGGAATTATTGTGTTCCTTATGGGGTTTTATTTTCTTGTTTTTTTTTTTTTTTTTTTTTTTTTTTTTTTTTTTTTTCCCCTATTTCTAGTATCCCTATATTGATGTCTGGGCATCTGGTTGAGCAGTTGCTTCCTTCAGGAGTGGCTTTTGAGGAGAGAGACTCCCTTCTGTAGATGTGTTTTATATTGACTGTTGGGTAGGGTGTTTTTGTTTTGGTTCCAAGTAGATGCAGTAGTGTAGACTCTGTGTGGTTACTTTGACTCCTTTCAGTGTTGGACTTTTCTCTGAGTGCCTCTATGGCCTAGGTGCTGGGGCACTCAGTAGTTCCTTGCTGAAGTCGAGGACACTGGGTTGGGTTGTCAAGTACATGGGTGAGATCTCGCTTTCTTGGGAGAAGTGCCTGGTTGCTTTATTGCTCTTTGGCTAAGGTGGGTCACCCTGGTGGCCTTGCTGGTACACTGGCTAGCGTCCCATGGCCTTGATAGGTGCTCTGGGGTGATCTGAAGGTCCCCAGCTTAAATGAACAACTCTGGGTGAGGTTCCTGGGGGTCAGGATTAGGAACTTGGGCTTTGAGGTAGGTAATGGGGTGGTCAGCAGCCCCTCAGCTAGAGTGGGTGACTCAGTGGTTTGACTGGGGCTCTGGCAGAGCCCTGTACCCCCAGAAGCAGGTGTTGAGGTACTTTGTAGCTTTGATGTTGAAGTGGGAAACTCTGAGTGGGGTTACTGGATTTGAGTATGGGGCCCTGCACTCCCAGGAAGGACACTGGGGTAGTCTGCAGCACCACTGTTAAAGTGGGGTACTTTGGTTGAGGTATTAGCAGTTTTGGATGGGAGCCTTCACCCCCAGCAGGGATGATTGGGCCTTCTATAGCTGTTCTCAGGGCAAGGCCACTGTGGTTGTGGACAAGCCCCTGTTACCCTAAGAGCATTACTGGGACACTCTGGATCTCCTCAGCTAGAGTGGGCCATCCTGCACAAGATCACTGGGGCTGTTGGTGGGCTACTGGGCTGGATCCCTCTGAAGCCAATTTGATGGTGCAGGCAGCCTTGGGTGAGCTCATTTGTGCTGCAGGCATGTTTCTGTGCCCAAGAGAGGTATGCCAGTCCTGTGCTACCTATTCATGGCTGCAGAGGTGGCTCAGCAGAGAAGGTGGGGTTGCCAGCAGTGGCTAAACACCCCAATTATGCAGTGTAGTGAGTCTGTAAATTATGCACACCAACCCCCTCTGTCCTGAGAGTGGCCCCCTTGCTTCACTGGCCTGCGTTTCCCAGGGTGCAGGATGCTGCGTGGACACAGGTGTGGACAAACCAGTGCAATAATGTGGCCACAGGAGAGTGAAACCTCTGCGGGATCCAGAAAGAAATGATCTTGGGTGTTGGGGCTGATCTCAAATCTGTGATTGCTGCAGAAGCCTGGGGTTCAGCATATGCCGCTTCCTGGGTCAATTCAGTCATGGGTGGTGCTGGAACTTCTTAGGACCAGGTGCATGGCTGCTGAGGCTGCCCCTGAGAGAGAGATGTATGGGTTCTCCTCCCGCACCTCACCTCCTCATGGCTATAAATATGGTACAGGCATCCTGCCAACATAGGCAGCATTACCAGCTGTGGGCACTGCATTTGAATTAGTTGTTTTCTAGGTGTGGAGGGTGTGCACTTCAACCGCTTTTGTCCTGAGTGTGGTACCCTCACTGCACTAGACCATCTGTTCCAAGGGTGCAGGTCCAAAGCCAAATCCTGGTCCCAAGCTCACTGTAGCAGTTTGAGATCCAGAGGATGAGGACAGCTATGCATAAGTTCCACCCCAGGCCAACACAGCCATATGTGTCTGCAGCAGTTCCTGACACCAAGTTCATGAAGTTCACCAAGTTCATGCTGCACAGACAGTGCATGGTTTGGGCCACCGGTCTTCTCGCCTTCCCACCAGCAGAAACTCCTCCTGAATCCTCACCACTCTGGGTTGAGGGATGGGGTGGTGATGGCCAAGAAATTTTCCTGTCTTTTTGTGTATATCCTGAGTTTCTGCACTCACCAACGTCTGTGTTACTCCCTTGATGTATTCCAGCTCCCTCCTTTCATTTTTCTCATCCAAGTGTGGCTGTGCATTTGATGCATTCTCCATCTCCGTGGGAGAGAGGAGCAATGTCTCCTACTAGTGGGCCATCTTCTCCACCAACTTCATTCTTTTGAATATGAATATCCAGTTGTCCCAGGACATCTTATACTGTTTAAAAGTGTTTTCATGTGTAGTCACAGTTCTTCAAACTAAAATATTATATTAATTTATTTAAATTTTATATATCAATTCCTGAGAATTCTGTTTACTCAAACTCACATTTTTTCTTTATGTATTTACGCTTCTTTTTTTCTATCATGTTGAATCCTTAACTCATTCTGCCAAGCCATTTATACATTTTTTAATTTTCCTATTGTTTAAAATAATAGCTTTTTTCCCTTTCCCTTTTATAAAACCATAAATTTCTGCTATAATATTATTTACTATACTTTCTATATTCCTGATCAACTGTTTTTAAATGTACTTTGCTACTACATATTCAAAAGATTATGTATCATATCATTTTCAGTAATCTCTTAATATTCATTCATTTATTCTTACATGCTTATTGAATGTTTATTGTAGCTAGGCACTTTGCTAATGCTCAAGATGTATCAGTGGACAAGAGACTAAGAAGATGACTGTAGTGGAGGAAGCACAAATGAGAAAGCAATGATAATATAGTGTGAGAAGTACTGTACTGTAATAGGATAATATTTGAGATAGGAAAAAACAGCATTTCTCCTACTCTACATGCCACTCTCCACAACACTTCTGACACCAGAAGTGTAGTGTTTTCTCTCCATGCACCAAGCAATTCTCCAACAGACTCCAGCCAGGTGTCCAATAATTTAATTCAATTATGACACTATCTGCCTGGAGATAGTGTCAGATCCCAAACGTTAAGGTCTCAGTACCACAATACTGTCCCCCCGCCCTCTTCAGATGCCTGTTGCAAGCCCCGGGTTGTGACCTGTGCTTCTGACCAATTGGCTATAAATTGGGGGTTCCCATGACTCCCTCCTCAGGTTTGATTAATTTGCTAGAGTGCCTCACAGAATTCATGGAAACACCTTACTTGCATTTACTGCTTTATTAATAACGGATATAATAAAGGATACAGATAAGCAACCAGATGAAGAGATACACAGGGCAAGGTTCAGATGTAGAGTTGGTATGCACCACCCTCCCAACATGCAGATGTGTTTGTCAATGGGAAGTTCTCTGAGCCCTGTCCTTTTAGGCTTTTATGGAGGCTTCATTGCATAGACATGATTGATTAAATCACTTGCCACTGGTGGCCAAATCAACCTTTCACTCCTCTCCCCTCCTTGCAGATTGAGTGGTGGGTGGAGCTGAAACTTCCAACCCTCTAATCAGATGGTGGTTCCCCTGGCAACCAGCCCCAATCCTGAGGCTTATTTAGGAGCCTACAAGGAATCACCTTATTAAAACAAAAGATGGTCCTATCACCCAGGAAATTGTAAAGGATTTAGGAGTTCTTTGTGAGGAACTGGTGTCAAAAGCTAAATATTAGAACAAAAGATTCTCCTATCGCTCTTATCTATAAGGGTTTTAGGAGTTCTGTAGGAACCAGGGCTGGAGATGGAATATGTATTTCACAGTATGACAGATCAATACAGGTATTATGGTAGAATATGGAAAGAGTACAAAGGTACCTCAAAAAGTTCATGGAAAGATTTGTATTATCTTCCATTTTTCCATGAACTTTTTGAAGTACCCTTGTATTCAGCACAAACCATTGTGATTGGACCGTTGGAATCTAGGGAAAATTTGAGGAGCAACTGGTACCTGAACACTGGAACGAGAATAGTATTCCAGAGAGAGGGAATAGGAAGTACAAAGGCCCAGAAGTGAAAGGGAAAGTGGATGAGAAATGTAATGCATTTAATACATTAATTGAGAGAGAAAGAATGATCAGACATGAAACTTAAGATCTCACCAGGGTCCAGATTTAAAAAGGCCAAAGTGTTGTCTTAAGGAGTTTACTCTCCGTTCTGACATAGATCACAGGAACTACTAAATGGTTTTAAGCAGAGAAGTGGCATGAGTAGAGTAATGATTTAAAAGACGACCCGAGTTGTACTGTGGGAAATGTAGTGGAGGAGCAAGACTAGAGACAAGGAGACCATTTAGGAAACTTTTTAATTAATTCCAGTGAGAGAGAGTGGTGGCTTGAACTACGGTACATAACAGTGGTTATCGTGAAATGTGAATAGATTAGAAATATACTGAAAGGTAGAAATTTAAGGATTTGGTGGTTATTAAGAAATAGCTGGTAAGGATAACAGCCATCTTCAAATGGAAATCAGGTTGAGGAACTTAGTACTCTCCTTGTTATAGTTAAACTCAGACATGAGCATGAGGACAGACCACTGACACCAGGGTGGAGAGAGATTTCTGTGGGGGAATTGGGGTGTAGAAGAGGAAAGAAAGTTGAAGAAATTAGATTAGAGATTTCTTTTTCATTCCTTTTGGAGAATCTTTTAATATAGTTCATTTGAGAAGAGATGATTGTCTGAAGTAATGCAGCAACAGTAGCAATAGTGATAGAGGGATGTTAAAAAAATAAGTGGCATAGTTTGATCACTGTTGCTTTCGTGAGGCGAGGAGGAAAGAGTCTCGCATTTCTTAGTTTTAAGTAATGTGGTGCCTAGTACTATTAACCAATTTTGAGAATACAGGCAGAAGAGAGATTTTTGTGTTCCTTTTGTGGAATATAAGCATCTCAGTTTTGAACCTACTGAATTGGTTATCCTTGTGGCATTTGCCTGATAGACATTCAGTAAGCGTTTTAGATATGTGAATCTGGAGAGATTTCTGTACAGGAAATAAATATTTGTGAGTCACTAGTGGATCGATGATATTGAAATCATTGAAGTTATAGATCATCCTTTGTGATTTCTTTTATAGTGAAATATTTCAACCCTACAGAAAATAAACAAGCATGTATCTTTTAAATGCTTCAGATGTTATTTTGTCATACTTGTTTTTATTTGATAAAACTATTTAAAGATACAGTTGAAAATCCCAAGTTACTGCTCCCCAGTCTTATTTCCTTCTTTCCTCCACAGGAGTAACCATAATTCAAAATTTATAATTCCCATATATATTTTTGTGATGTTACTACATATGTATGTATCCATAACTATTACAAAAGATCTTGCAATTTACATTTTCCATCAAACATTGACATGTAAACATACCATTTTTTGAAAAGAGAGAAAAAGAAATGGGACTTTTTAAAGCTAACTATTCAGATATGGTCTTATTAATGTTCCACATTTTTTTCCTTCCTTCATCAGATTCTTGTGATTGAATCCAAGTGTAGTCTCATTAATCTCTATTTCTTGTACTACTTAGTTTACATATTTGTGGGATCTATGTAGGCCTTCCACTGTCATGTACCAGAGTTTGGGACAAATTCTACAATGTCACATAGCATGAATTAAGGCGTTGGCTCTATTGCTAAATACGAAGACTTAGAAGGCCAGAGTCAACAAGACAGTGATGTTTTCACATCATCCCATGGAGGGGTGTGCCAGGGCTTAGGTGTCTGTAACACAGTGTGGGTTCCATTCCAGTGCAGAGTACCTTCCCTGCCCGCAGGGTGTGTCTTCTTACAGAACAAGGGTAGGAAAACGTCTTTATTGGGGGTGGGAGATAATACAGTACCCTTGGTCCAGGATACTCTGCACTTGAAGTGCCAGCTGTTTACTGGCTTGTCTGGTAAAGTTAGCTGACTGCACAGGGATCTTTGGAGCAGCTAGAGACATTGGGACCTGTGGGAGTTAAAGTCTACCCTGCTTGGGAGAAGTTCCTGGTTCCATAGGATGCTGAGCTCAGCTTCAGCTTTTTTCAGTAGAGGAAAGGAGGGCCATAAGATCCCAGATGGTCTGTAGTACAGACAACCAATGAAGAGCGTTAAAGATCATTCTCAGATATTCATTATCATTTGCATAGGACCACTGGTAGACATGCTAATTGCTTTCCACATACATTATTATTATTAAATGGTGAAAATTTATGTGCTAGATTATCTTGTGTTGTAGATGAGGAAATGGAAGTACAGTGATTTGCTCAGGATCATATAGCTATTTAATAAGTGACAGAGTTGGTACCATAGTTCACCACTGCCTGTTAACAAATCTGCCACCCATTCTTTCATATAGACTGTGCCTAGGACAGCTATCCTAATGTGTTTGTCAGAAGTTTTGATATTCTTTAGGATGTATTAAGATGATATAAATTGATTCTCAGTTTCATTTCTTATTCTGTGGTTGTCTTTCAGGAAATTACTGACATAGTTTTTAAAATTGAGCTGTATTTTCAAGCAGCTTTGCTTGGTATCATTGTTGCTGCAATGCCACCTTACTTTGCCATGGAAAATGCAGAGAATCATAAGGTAATGAGTCAGTTAAAAAATTACATGGTTTGGTAATAAGAGATGTCATAAAAAAATAACCTATTTTCATAATTGCAAGTTTTAAGTATAATTATTATTGCAGGAATAAGTAAGTGGAGTGTTGTAAATATATTTATTATATTATAATTTATTAGTGTAATAATAGTAACAAATAATATTTATTACTTGAGTACTTGTTATGTGCTTTAAATATTAAATCCTCAGATTCTTAAAACATTGTGAGGTTAGTTTGTATGTTATCCACTTTATAGGTCAGGAAATGGAGGATGGGAGTTTTCATATGACTTACCGAGGTTGATTCAGCTTGTTTAAATGGTGGATCTGGGAATTAACTGTGATCTTTATGTTCTTAACTGACACACTGACCTGCCTCTTCCCTTTACAAGTACAAGTACAAGGCATTTAATTCTTGTGAAACGAAAAAATAAATAAAGGTGAAAAAGGATTGTTATCACCAGGGCCTAGGAAAAATTGCTAAGTATACAGAAGTTATTTGGTATTCTTTTCCTTTTTTTTCGGCACCTTTCTCTTTAGTTGACCTCCAAGCACGCAGTGATCTTATACAGTCCTTCAGCTGTTCAAAGTGTATCACTCTGCTAAGATCAAAATCTTACTCCTCAAATCAAAACTGTTATCCTCTCTCTGGATGATCTTAATTCAGTGGATGCAAGTTTATCTAACTTTATTTACAGAGTGTGATGGATAATGAGCTTAAGCTCTTTTTTTGTTTTTAATAAATTTCAATAAAAATAAATTCTAATTTCAATAAAAAATTTGTTAATTTGTTTAGTATAAAAGTAATACATTAGGCTTAGGAGATTTTTAAAAATAATATTAAATTTTGTGTTATATATATTCATTGTAGTTCAGAAAATATAGAAAAGTATTAAAAAAATTCATAACCTCACCACTCAAAGATAAAACTTACTGAACAATTCAATTACATTTTTTTTTTTTTTTGGTCATTTCAACTTAAATTTTTTTAATTAAGCTTTTTATTTTGAGGTAATTGTAGATTAATGTTTAGTTGTAAGAAATGATACAGAGAGATCCTGTGTACTCTTTACCCATTTTATCCCAGTGATAACATCTTGCAAAACTATAGTATAATATCACAAGGATATTGACATTGATACAATCAAGATACAGAACAGTTCCATCACCACAAAGATCCCTCCTGTTTCCCTTTTTGAGCTACCCCTCTCCCGTTCCTAACCTCTGGCAACCACTAATCTGTTCTTCACTTTCATAGTTTTGATATTTCAAGTATAAATGGAATCACAGTATGTTTTCTTTGGGGACGAGCTTTTTTCACTGAGCGTAATTCCCTGGAAATTCATCCAATTTTTATTCATCAATAGTTCATTTCTTTTTATTGCCAATTAGTATTTCATGGAATATACCACAGTAGTTTAATCATTTGCCTATCGAAGAACATCTGGATTGTTTCTAGTTTTTGACTATTATGAATAAAGTTACTTTGAACATTTGCATACAGGTTTTTGTGTGAACATAAATTTTCATTTCACATTCCCATGAGTGCAATTGCTGGGTCATATGGTGGTTGCGTGTTTAGTTTTATAAGAAATTGCCAAATTATTTTCCAGAGTGAGTATACCGTTTTACATTATCACCAGCAATGTATGCATGACAAAAGCTTGAATTATTCAAAATAATTATATTTGACTTGGTTTGTATTTTTATACTTGTATTGGAATTTACATATGTCTGATGTTCCAACAATTGATTAAACACAAAACTTGTCCATTTTTTCCATTTCTCCTCTTCTTAACTAATCTTTATTTTTCATGCCTTCTTCCATCTCACTGTATGGCCAGCTCTTTCATATAATGTCTTTAATTCTTAGTAGATATTTGTATAGATGACAAAAATTAACTGAATAATATTGTTAGATATTTGGATTTGTAAAATTTTTTTGAATTTCGGATTAAATAATGAGAGCATAAGATAGAAAAACTATGATCATTTCATTTACTGTTAATATACATGAAAATGCTATTTACTTTTGGTAGAAATAACATCTTTGTCTGGCTAGGCTAAGGCCTGGAATCCTCACAGCACCAATTGTCTAGCTCTTAATCCTGGTCGTGACGCCAGTTGTAAAGCTACTCAGCCACGCTAGTTGTCGGGCTCTTTTACCTGCTAGTAATCCTGCACGAACTGGGCCAATTGTCGAGCTAAGGCGGGGTCTGGAGCCCACAGACCCCTTAAGCCCGTTCACAGATTGGGCCACAAAGCCTTCACATGCCAGGCTGGGTCACCACACCCCTTCACACAGTTCTATGAGCTAGGTAACCGGCCAAACGGGGAAGGTTCGAAACCGTAGGTTCGAAAGCATGGCTGTGCCGGATGAAAGCCCGAGGCCAACGCCTGCCGGCCTGCTTCACTAAAACTTCTCTCTACACACTCTCTCTTTCTCTCTCTCTTTCTCTTTCTGAAGAACACAAGAGTAGCAACAACATTAAAAAGATGCATTGGCGCACATGCATACTAACTCCACACACACACACACACAATTTGCTTACAAAGAATGATGAACCACACCCAACTGGACCCGAGGTGAGGGCCCTGACCAAACTATTCTATTTTCCCAACAACCTTACATTTATGTACTACACCATCATACATAAAAGGCTTTCAATTGCATTATCTGTGTACGAAGTTTCACACTTAAGCTGAAAGTCCTCTATAAATCCAGTGTACTTGGCAGCTTGTTAATGTTTTCATGCAAGGTTAATTTTTCTAAGTGAGACTTCTTTTCCATTTTAAACTATCTTTTCATCTATTTCCACAGATTTTCAAAAGCAGTGATGTTTTGGCTACTCACTTTGCATAGCTATAACCTCTATGACACCGTTCGCTTTATTTTAGTTTTATGTTTCTCAGCAGTACTACTGTATTCTGTTTCTTAAAAGTTTTGTTGAAATGTTACATCTCAGAAATAAGGAGCCTAATCAAGAGCTAAATGGAATTTATATTTAGTGTGAGGACTTTTATTGCTCATACGCCTGGAATGTGACCTTTTTTGTTTTGTTGTTATAAAATTAAGAGTTCTACAATAACTCATTAGTTCTGTTTGTAAAACGTCTAAAATTATAATTTAAAATGTTTTCCTTTTTTTTTTTTTTCTTTTTTAGATCAAAGCTTATACCCAACTTAAACTTGCAGGCCTTTGGCCATCTGCATATTGGATTGGACAAGCTATTGTTGATATCCCCTTATTTATTGTTGTTCTTATTTTGATGCTAGGAAGCTTATTTGCATTTAATTATGGTTTATATTTTTATGCTGTAAAGTTCTTTGCTGTGGTAAGTTAACATCAGTTGTACTCATGTTTTTTATACATAAAATGTTATTTTAAAAAACAAATTATTTATAAACATGACAGTTGGCTGGTTGAATAATTTGGATGTTTATTTTTTTATAGAAAATAGAGCCAGTGTCTAATTATTGTATATGAGGATACTTCAAAAAGTTTATGGAAAGAATCATATTTTTTAATTCTGTTTTTCTATGAACTTTTTGAAGTACCCTCCCATAACACATGTAATCAGTTCACTTTATATTATTGTGAGAGATTTTTAAAAACAATAACTTACTACTTTTTAAAAATAATTCCTTGGAGCTGAAGTGGTTTTTCAAGACCACTTACTGTATGTAATTAGGAATACTTAAATATATTACTTCCTTCATAGGTCTTCCTTGTCTGTTCTTATGCCTGAACATAATTTCACAAAGAAGAATTTTTATTCCGTAATTTCAAAGACGGCTTAAAATATGAATGAAAGAAGAGTCTGACTCACATTCATGTTCACGTGTAAATGACTAATAATAGACTCTTTCATTGAATGGTTTTTATTAGGCAAAAAGGAAAATAGCTAGATGAAGTTGGTGCTGAAAGTAAACTTATCAATTTTGCCAGAGATCATACTGATCTTATATATTAATTTCTGCCATATGAAATAAGTGTTTTTCTAAAACTTTGCAAAATAATATTAAATGCTGTATGTTAGAATAGTAGCTAGTAGTTGATTGTAACCAGCTGTACTTGGCTTTTTATAATAAAATAATAAGAGTCAGTTTTTTACTTGGTATAAAAAGCTACAAATAGAATTAAGTTTAAATGACTTATTCAGGATTGTATTAACAATAAGTTAAAAGTATGATTTATATTGATTTTGTAGAAATTTGGATAATTCTTCAGGTAATCAGAATTTCAGTTGGGATGATTTGTTGAAGAATAAAATTTGAGGAATAATTATTTCTTCATATTTTAATATGACTCTGGTATTTTATGTGTATTGCTAACTGTTCATACACATTTTTGATTTACAGGTTTTTTGCCTTATTGGCTATGTTCCATCAGTTATTCTGTTCACTTATATTGCTTCTTTTACCTTTAAGAAAATTTTAAATACCAAAGAATTTTGGTCATTTATCTATTCTGTGGTAAGTCACATTTTATAATATTTCAAGTTAAAGTCATGAACTCTAACATGATTATACTCAAAAATGTTATGTGTCTTTTGTAAGTACAGAATTTACATAGACAGCTGGCAGCATCTTTTTGTGTATGGTTGTCTTCTGTATCATTCATTCCATGAAGGGAGATAATGAAAGCATTTAACAACTAGTGTGGCAAGAATATCAGCGTACTGATGCATCTCTGCTTCCAGGTTTTATTAGAGAACTAATAAAACTAATAGAACCTCAACATAGTTAATGTTGAGGCACCAACTTATCAGTAAGTTTATACGAAATGTCTAAACACTTTGTCACTTGTTTTCTGATTTTTTTTTTTTTTTTTTTTTTTTTAGACAGCCTTGGCTTGTATTGCAGTCACTGAAGTAACTTTTTTTATGGGATACACAGTTACAGCTATTCTTCATTATACTTTTTGCATGGCCATTCCAATCTATCCACTTCTAGGTTGCCTGATTTCTTTCATAAAGGTAGGTAGGTCTGTTAGATATTTTAATATTTTAAAAGCATAAATAAATACCTCCTAAGGTTTGAGATCTTAGTTCTTGAACAGAACATAGTAAAATGCATACCGATACTACTTGATTTAAATATTATGAATGCAGCAATTTAAAATTATTGTGGGATCTTTCAAGCATGTCTTTAAACTGAATTCTCAAAGGAGAAGGTATGTTCATTACATGTTCTTTGATGCCAGAAATGATATATATAATTAGAAATATGATCTGCTTTCAGTCAGTATTTATTTTTAGGAATTTTTCAAGAATTAAATAGAGTATTGTACTGTAAAGGGATGAGAGAAATTAAAATATAAGAGATATTTCCAAGAAAACATAAAGAAAAAGATATACATTTTATTAGTCCTGGATAATTGAAAAAAAAAAAAAGTTATGAATTCTTGATTGAACATTACTGATGGACTCTATTCACTAACTACTCCCCTCCTGCTTTTTTTTGGCTTCAGTTTAATATTTTTCATTATACCCACCCTCACAGAAATATTTTGGGGCAGGGAAGATTTTAATTTAAGTATAGAACATAGCTTTTTAATATGAAAAGCTGACATTTATAGAGAATACATGTTTTCTGAACAAAATGCATTTTTAAAATTTTAATCCAAATATTTCTGCATAGCACAGCATATACAATTTTTGATAATATTTGTCTTAGTTTTCTTGGAAGAATATGCGAAAAAATGAGGACACCTACAATCCATGGGATAGGCTTTTGGTGGCTGTTATATCGGTAAGAAATAAGTGTTTTTGTGTGTTATCATGTTACCTTAAGAATGGTTTGGTTGCATGGTTTTAACTGTGTTTAGTTTTTATCCTCTTGCATAAAAAAGAAGATGCATAAAAAGTCAAGTGTGTTATTTAACACTAGCTAGTCTGTATTTTAGTGGTAATACCTTTCATTTATTGAACATGTACACTTAAATATACTTAGCTTTTTCATATATTATTAATTCTATTTAATTATAGTTCTTGCTTCTGTAGAAGCAAAAACAAAGCTTTTGTATTTAATTATATTTTATGAAGCTGACAATAAATGAATGTTACATAGGTAGAAAAATATGTGAAGGATTTTTTTACTAAAGATTATTTTACCTTGATTTGTATTAAAGTTCATTTTAAATCATTTTTATCATGACAGGTATAAAAAAGTTGTGATTAATTTTTTTGGTGATGTTAAGGAAACTGTTGTATGTGGTCTTGCTTCTGTTGGCAAAGGCAAAAACAACAATTCAGTCATAAGCTGTTACATGTTCTTCTTTATAGCCTTACTTGCAGTGTGTACTGTGGATTTTCCTCTTACAGTACTATGAGAAAAAATATGGAGGCAGATCAATAAGAAACGATCCCTTTTTCAGGTCAGTTAATTTTTCTGTAAGTTTTAATGTTTGTAGTATATTTATAGAATTGTGCATCCATCACCATAATATAATTTTAGAACATTTCCAGCACTCCAAAAAGAAACTTCCATATTCACCTTTTCACCTTTCTATTCCCCTAGACCTAAATAACCACTAATCTACTTTCCATCTCTGTCAGATTTGCCTGTTCTGAACATTTCATGTAACTGAAACTATACAGTATGTAGTTTTTTTTGGTCTAGCTCTTTTTTTTTTTTTTGTCTTTTTGTCTTTTTTTCGTGACCGGCAACGGATCGCAACCCTCAGTGTCGCGCCCGTACCGGACCGGGACCGGCAACGGGATCACAACCCTCAGTGTTGCCCCTGCTCCTCGCTCAGTCAGTGAGCGGCCGGTCTGTATGTGGGATCCGAACCCTCGGCGGGAGTGCTGCCGCACTTCCCAAGCGGCGCACTGTAGCAGTGCGCCACCGGGCCGGCCCTTGGTCTAGCTCTTTTACTCAGCGTAATTTTTTTTTTTTATATTTATTTTTGCAAAATTAACATTAATGTGTATAGTCAAATAATACTTACATAATAATATAATACTTCCCAGTATACTTACTGCGTGTTCAGTGTTTTAAATATATTTATATCATACATTTTTTAAAATGTTTAAGAAAAGAAACATTGAAAATGTTTCAGAAAACTCAAGCCAAGAAAGACCAATTAAAAAATATCTAACTTTTATATATTTATTTACGTTTCACCATAGTTGACACTTTCTTTTAATGTTGGAAAATCATCAGATTTTTCAGAAAACACCTTTAAAAAATTGTTAGGATTTGGGCAATATAATTAATACCTAGCATATGGAAGGTTTATCATGTAGCAGGTAGCATACTTCGTTACTTTTTTTTTTTTTTGCTGAATAATGTTGTATGTGTCTTCCTCAGTGAGTTTCCACTTTTTGGCTATTATAAATAATGTTGCCATGAACATTTGTGTACAGGTGTTTGTGTAGTCATACACGAGGGTACTTCAGAAAGTTCATGGAAAGATTCATAGTATCTTTTAATTCTATTTTTCCATGAACTTTTTGAAGTACCATTGTATTTTATTTCTTTTGGGTTGATACCTAGGAATGGGATTGCTGTTAACTCTATGTTTAACCTTTTGAAGAATTGCCAGACTGTTTTCCAAAGCAGTAGTATATTTCCTCTAAGAGGGTTTTGTTTTTTCCACATCCTTGCCAAAACTTGTTGTTGTTTGTCTTTTTTATTTTAGCCATTCTAGTAGTATGGTTTTGATTTGCATTTTCCTAATGATTCATGATGTTGAGCACCTTTTCATGTGTTTATTGTCCAATTTTAGATCTTCTCTTGAGAAATGTCTATTCAAATCCTTTGCACATTTGAAAAAATTGAGTTATTTGTTTTTATATTACTGAGTTGTAAGTGTTCTTTATATATTCTGGATATAAGTACCTTATGAGATATATGATTTGCAAATATTTTCTTCAAGTTGTACATTTGAAATATGGCTGTCGGTACTAAATTAATTCTGAATTTCTTTTGTATATTACTCATATGTTTTTTTTTAAATTTATTTGCTGAATATTAACATATTATAGAAAACTAGAGTGTATAAATAAATGTATAATTGTTATTTACTAACCACTGGATGTTCCCCCGTTTGTTAAAGACTGTAGCATCTGACTCTGCCTCCTCTTTGTCCATATTCCTGCTGTCAACTTGGGGAAGGCGACCACCCTCATGATAACCTTTCTAATACTCTAACCTTTCAGTTTCTGATTTTCTCCAAGCCAGTGACTTGCCTCTATTCTACTTCACCCATTTGTTTGCATCAGAGCCATGACATCACTGTTCTTTATTTCATCTGTAAAATCTTAAACTTGATTGTCCAACTCTACCAATAACTTTCCATCTTTCTTCTTCTCTTATTTTATGAGTCCTGTTGGACTTTTCCTTCTATGATTTCATACCCTTGAGTTTTTCCTATTCTCCCAAATATCCCCATTTTTACTTTTTCCTCTAACCAGCCTTGCTCACATCATTTGTCACTTACATTCATCACCCCTTTCAGCATCCTCAATGTCTATATCTGTTTGACCTGTCTACTAAAACTCATAACTATTGGTGAATCTAATTATATGCTGAAATAAAGATAGAAAGATGAAAAAATATGGACCCTGCCTTTAAAGAATTTACAGCCTTAATAAAAATGAAATTGCCCAGAAAGAGTAAATGTAGAGGGCTGAAGTCAGCACCCATGGGAACAGCATTTTTAAGAGTAGGCAGAGGAAGAAGTATTTGTAAAGGAAATTTTAAAGTAATAGTAAGAGAGGTAGAGAGGAAAATAGGAGATGAAATTATGAAAAACAAAGGATCAAGGGAAAAAACCAATCATATTAAAGGCTGAAGATTAGTTAAATTGAGCTATTAGACAAGGCAAATACAAAATCATTAGTTATCTTACAGAAAATAATATTAATGGAGAGGTAAGGGCAGAAACCAGATTACAGGGAATTAAGGAGTGAATGGGAGATGTGTAACTGGAGATGGAAGGTTTTCAGCTATGAAAGGAGGGAGAGTAATGGTATAAGAGGTAGAGATGAATTCATGTTCAAATGAGATTTTTGGGTTCTGTTATATGTGGGAAAAAGATGACCCCACCACTCTCCAGAAAATACCCTATTAAGATACAGAAGGGAAAGATATGGAAAGAGAAAAGAAATTGATTGAGCAATTCCCTAAGTATACAGAATAGGGCCATGTTTTTTCATCATTCTGTCTTTATGTGGAATGACACCTGACCATGTACTTAGTCATATATAATATTGTTGAATACATGAATGAATTTAGATAATATTATTCAAATGTTGTCAGTCAAATATCACTTATAATTCCAACTTTCAGAGATAACCCTAGGTATCATGGTTGTATATTTTAAAAAATCTTTTCCTTATGTAATGCTTGGATTTCTTACTATTTTAATTATTCGAAAATCTACTATCTTTACATATGTAGGACCCTTTCAACAAAGTCCAAAATTAGGAAGTTTCCAGAACCACCAAACAATGAAAATGAAGATGAAGATGTCAAAGCTGAAAGACTAAAGGTTAAAGAGCTGATCAGTTGCCAGTGTTGTGAGGAGGTAATTTAGTCTTGATGGCTAGGTCATATGAAATGTCAAATGATCACTTGCCAGTATATAGGTATTAATCTGAAAAATATTTTTTTTTGCATATGAATCAACCTGAAAATAATCTTTCTTGAAAAATTATTTTTGTCTATTTACTTTTGAATAAGCCATGATTTTAGTCATAAATGGTTATTTATTTGTACAATACGTCCTTATTAGCAAATATAGTTCTTATGATATGGACATGAGGTATGTGTAGCCTGTCACTTAATGATAGATATCTGGTTTATAACTCTTTTTTTAAATCCTGTTTCCCTTGTTAGAAACCAGCCATTATGGTCAGCAGTTTGCATAAAGAATATGATGACAAGAAAGATTTTCTTCTTTCAAGAAAAGTAAAGAAAGTGGCAACTAAATACATCTCTTTCTGTGTGAAAAAAGGCTAGTATTTAATTATTTTTTCTTAACTAACTTTTCCAGAAGAGTAATTTCCATTTTTAGTTTGATTTGAATATAATTTTTTTTTCCTTTCAATGTCTTTAGGAGAGATCTTGGGACTATTGGGTCCAAATGGTGCAGGCAAAAGCACAATTATTAATATTCTCATTGGTGATGTTGAACCAACTTCAGGCCAGGTATGATATACAAGGGTGAGGCATATGTTGAATATGATTTACATATGTAATGAAGATAAGTTTCTTAATGACAAATTAGGATTTCGATGCTCAAATTTTTTGTATATTTTTAGTATTTTTAGCATATCTTGATCAAATTATGTTGTTTTTGGTTATCTGTGAAAGTAATGTAT
This sequence comes from Galeopterus variegatus, assembly GCF_000696425.1. NCBI lineage: Eukaryota > Metazoa > Chordata > Mammalia > Dermoptera > Cynocephalidae > Galeopterus > Galeopterus variegatus. The sequence continues at coordinate 154,211 of NW_007730158.1, forward strand.
GTTTTTCATACACACATTCATGCAAACACATATACAACATTTCAGTTTTATAACTATTATATGTATGGATTATTTATCCACCAACTAAATGGGAAACAATTGTAATAACATCAAGAGATATGGAAACTAGTCTTTACCCTGCCATCAGTTTTTGATTATCAGTGGTTCACCCACCACTTTATGGAAATTCTACAAAACTTCCTTGGTCCTGTTTCCTGCTTCTCTTCCCCTTGCTTACTTCACACCAGCCACACTAACTCAATGCTTTCCTAGATATACCAGACATTCTCTTTTCTTTCAATTTTTGCCCAAGCTTTCTCCTATGTTGACTATACCTTATCCCCTAGAAATTCAAGTGACTAAATTCTCTTACCTCCTTGGCTCTCAAATATGACCTTCCAGTGAAGCACCGTGATCTTTCTAGTAAAACTACAGCTTGCTTTCCCATCCAACCCAGCACTATAATCACGGTTTCTGTTCAGGTCACTAAACTGTGACTTTGCTCTGTATATGTCCTTCCATCATCAAAAAGGAATAAAAATTTGACCTGATATTACTCTAGTGTAGAAAGAGGTTTGAATTAATCTACTTGCCACTTTCTTCACAATGTAAATTAAGCAAAAATAGTTACTAAAAATTGGTTTGTATTTCTGTAGGTATTTCTAGGAGACTATTCTTCAGGTGCAACTGAAGATGACTCCATTAAGTGTATTGGTTACTGTCCTCAGATAAACCCACTGTGGCCAGATATTACATTGCAGGAACATTTTGAAATTTATGGAGCTGTGAAAGGAATGAGTACAAGTGATATGAAAGAAGTCATAAACCGGTAAAATAGTTGTCTTTAGATTCTTTTTATTACTTAGGGAAAGGTTTACATTTCATATTTTTTAAATTTGATAACAGGCATTTCTGTGGATAATAATTATCATAGAAAATGATTATTACTTTTCCATATATTCTTTACAGAATTATGATAGCTATAAATAAGTAGATAAATAAAGGACAATATTTCTATTTCTATTTACAGAATCAACATACCTACAAATGTGGTGAAGCTTCTTCTAATTTAAAGTGAAACATTTTTTCAAGATACGAATTTGTTTAAAATGATGTAAATTAGAAAGTTTTGTTCTTACCTAATTATAGTAAGCTTCAACTGAGTAACTGTTCTAGAAAAGACATTGTCCCTGATCACACATAATTTATATTTGTATTTATATATATATATCATGACACACTCATTTTGTATTTTTCATTTTGCAGAATAACAGATGTACTTGACTTCAAAGAGCATCTTCAGAAAACTACAAAGAAACTACCTGCAGGAATCAAGCGAAAGGTACTTTCATGATACAACAAATGCATCTATATTTTATTGATAGTTTAGTGCCTGATACTGTCTTGATAGATTCCTTATGGTTCCTTCTACTCCCTCCTTTTTTTTCCCCATCTAGTTGTGTTTTGCTCTAAGTATGCTGGGGAATCCTCAGATTACTCTGCTAGATGAACCATCTACAGGTATGGACCCTAAAGCCAAGCAGCACATGTGGTGAGTATGACACTGAAGATACTGTGACACATTATATTATATCATACTTTAGAATAAAGGAATAGTTTCTTTGGTTATAACTAGTAGTTTTCTATTACGTCTTGATTTAAAATCCTATACAAATGATAAAATAGTAATTAAAATTAAATATTTAGATTTCTAGACTTACACTTTATCATATTTTTCAGGAAGTGTTCATGATATTCTATATATTCCAGAACAGAAATGAGTATATGGGTGGTTATTAAAATAAATAATTCTGCTGTCTCCATAGTTTTTAAAAAAAATTTTCTAGTCATTTAACATATAAATTATCTTTCTCAATAATATTGTATCGAATTTATGTTGGAACTCTTTCTAATAATTTAAGTGCTAATTAGTTAAACAACTCTTTGAGCCTTTATTCCATGTTTATAAGATGTAAGGTTTGGTTTAGATGCATTTAAGATTTCCTTATTCTATAGCTATTTTTGTTACAGCATGAAAAGGCATCAATTTTTATGATACATTGATTATCATACTTTAACCCATATAAACTTAAAATCATGGAATTTCTTTTCCATGAATTTTTCTTCATTTGATAAACTTTCAAAGTTAAGGGAAAATAAATTAGAATAGAAAAATCACAGTTGGGCAGGATATAATAGTTATACCAATTGATATTTGGTTAAGTTTTAATTAGCCAAATTAACCAAATAATTGGATTTTAAAAAGCCCAATTGTTAAAAAATTTATTTCATTTATTTTTTATTTTAACATTTATTTGTACACTTGTGGGGTACAGTGTGTTGTTTCAGTGCATGCATATACTGCACAAAGATACACTTAGGGTAGATAGTATAGTTTTGTACCTGTTAGTCCACCATTTCTCCCCCAGCTGCCACTGCCCCTGGTAACCATTATTCTACTCTCTAATTCTATGAGAACCACCTTTTTTCTTTTTTTTAGATCCCATGTATTATTGATATCATGCAGTATTTGTCTTTCTGTGCCTGACTTACTTCACTTAACATGATGGTTTCTAGTTCCATCCATGTTGCTGCAAATGATAGGTTATGATTTCTTTTTATATCTGAATAGTATTGCATTAGCTATTTATACCACAGTTGATGGGCATTTAGGTTGATTCCATCTCTTGGCTATTGCGAATTGTGCTGTGATGAAAATTGGAATGTAGGTCTTGTTCTGATGTTTTTATTTCATTTCCTTTGGGTACATACCCAGTGGTAGGATAGCTGGGTCATAACATAGGTCTAGTTTTAGTTATCTGAGGAAACTTCATGCTGTTTTCCACAGTGGCTGTACCAATTTACATTCCCATCAACATTGTAGGAGTGTTCCCTTTTCTCCGTATCCTTGCCAGCATTTGTCATTTTCCATCTTGTTGATAATAGCCATTCTAACTGGGATGAGATGATATCTCATTGTGGTTTTAATTTGCATTTCTCTGATGATTAGTGATTTTGAACATTTTTTCATGTGCTTGTTGGCCATTTTTATGTCTTATTTTGAGAAATGTCTGTTCAGGTCTGCTGTGGGTCAAGCGTGTCCCCCAAAAGTTCATGTTGTTGAAACTTAATCTCCATTGTAACGGTGTTAAGAGGGTAGGAAATCCTATTATGGTAATTGAAAGGTGTGGTCTTTAAGAAGTGATTAGATTGTGAGGACTATACCCCTTGTAAATGGATAATTCATTGATGGTTTAATGGGTACTGTTGTGGTTTTGATGGCTTTACAAGAAGAGCAAATGAAGTGGTTAGCTTACTCTTGTTCAGCCCATTTTCACCATGTGACACCCTGGTCACTGTAGAGTCACCTTACCTGATGTGCTCCCTGGACTTTGGACTTCCCAGCCTTCAAAACTGTAAGAAGTAAATTTTATTTCTTAATAATTACCCAGTTTCAGGTATTCAATTATAAGCAGCAGAAACAGACAAGTATAAGGTCCTTTCCCAGTTTTTAATTGGGTTTTTTGCTGTTGAGCAGTTTGAGTTCCTTATATGTTCTAGATATTAGCCCCTTGTCTGATTTGTAGTTTGCAAACACTTTCTCTCATTCTGTAGGTTGTCTCTTCACTTTGCTGTGCAGAAGCTTTTTAGTTTGATGTAGTCCCTGTTTGTGTATTTTTGCTTTAGTTACCTGTGCTTTCATACTCTCACTCAAAAAAGCACTACCCATTCCCATTTCATGTATCATTTCCCCCATGTTTTCTTCTAGCAGTTTCACAGTTTCAAGTCTTACATTTAGGACTTTAATCCATTTTGAGTTGATTTTTGTATATGAAAAACCCAATATTTTTATTAGCAAACAAATGTGTTCTTATGTGTTCTTTCTTCTTTTTATTTTATTTATGTTTTATAGGCGAGCAATTCAAACTGCATTTAAAAACAAAAAGCGGGCTGCTATTCTGACCACTCATTATATGGAGGAGGCAGAGGCTGTCTGTGACCGAGTGGCTATCATGGTGTCTGGTCAGTTAAGGTAGATGTCTAATCAGCATGCCATTTAGGGAAGGAGAGTGAGGTTGGATTTTGAATGTTATTTCAAAACTTAATATCTTTGAATCACTTAGTTTTCTATAGAATTACTTAAAAACGTTATATGTTAATTTTTCCAAAAAATGGCTAGCTACTTTACATTTGGAATTGGCTTAGTTATTCAGTAACTTAGAATGTTATTTTTAGGCATGATATTTGTTATTTTCAGAAATTGTTAGGCTTGTATTGGCTTATAATGCAAAGTATAAAATAAATGTATGAGTTCACATTTACATAAATAAATTATTGACTAAATGATTGAATAAATAAATAAATGTGAGAGAAGAGGCAACTCCTTCTTACAGAATGATTCCAAATAATGTATGTAGATATTACCCTACTCTATGAGGGGAAGCCTAATCTCCTACCCCCCTATTTGGCCTGGACTTAGCCAGTCTCATAAAGATTGGAGTTCAGAAAGGGAAAAATAATAACTTTACAGTTAAGAAACTTGATAAATACTACCTTAACTAGGCAGTGTTATACAGATGTCATGTACCTCCTGATATGATGTGATAAGAATACTTCAGCTGTGTGGTATTCTCTCCAAAACCCATAACCCCAAACTAATAGTGAGAAAAACATCAGACTAACCCAAATTCAGGGACATTTTACCAAAATAGTTGACCAGTCCTTCTCAAAATTGTCAAAGTCATGAAAAAGAAGGAAAAAGTAGAAATTGTCACCAGCTATTGAAGAAAAAGGAGACATGACAGAAAATGGATGCTACTGGAAAACTGGTGAAATCCAAATGAAGTCTGGAGTTTCATTAACAGTAATGCAATAATGTTGGTTTCTCAATTTTGACAAATGTACCATGTTAATAATATAAGATGTTGTAAGAAAGATATGGGAAACTAAAACTGGATGAGGGCTGTATGGGGATGTTGTATTATCTTTGTAACTTTTCTGTAAATGTAAAAAGTATTCCAACATAATTTTACTTAAAAAATGGTAGAGATTTGAGAAATCTTTCTTTGAAACTGTCAAGTCATTTTATATCTGAGCTTTCTTTTAAAAATTACTTCAGATGTATTGGAACAGCACAACATCTAAAGAGTAAATTTGGAAAAGGCTACTTTTTGGAAATTAAATTAAAAGACTGGATAGAAAACCTAGAAGTAGACCGCCTTCAAAGAGAAATTCTGTATATTTTTCCAAATGCAAGACGTCAGGAGAGGTAAAAATTTTTTTAATTTTAAAATATAATTATATTTCTTTATAGAGCAATAATCGTAAAAGTTTATTATATTAAAGATTAAGAAAAATACTGTCTTAATTTATAATATCTATCTGCCTGTGTATCTCATATTAAAATGGCCAGTTATCACTATATTTGACTAAGTCTGATGGCTGGAGTTTTATATCTACCTTAGTGTTAGATCTTTCAATATTTGATAGTAATTAAACTTTTTAAAGTTCTTATTCAGTAGTAAAGATAGAGTTATTTTATTGTATATGGAAATATTTTATTTCAATTAGTCTTTTCCCAAATAAATATCGAAACAAATTACTAGAGTTTACTTTTGAACTTTAAAAATTTTGAACTTTAGTTTTAGAACACAATAGTAGTAATTTTTGAATTTTTCTATATTTTTTCTTATGTTTGTTTACAGTTTTTCTTCTATTTTGGTTTATAAAATTCCTAAGGAAGATGTTCAGTCCCTTTCACAATCTTTTTCTAAACTGGAAGAAGGTGAGTAGTTTTTGAAAAAGATTGTAAGGTAGCTCTCAAATTATGGAAGAGTTTTATTTAAAAAATTTAGAACCTGGGATTCAGTTTATTGTAGCAACTATGGCAAATAGGAAGATAACTTTTTATTCATTTAATCTAAGATATAGATAAATACTAATGTGACAGGGATTTGGTAGATCAACTATATTGTAGTGTAAAACTTTTACAGTCTTTAGTGGATATCACCACAGTTTATCACATTCCATCTATGAAAAAGGTCAGCTTAATCTCTCAGCAGTTCAGTCCAGTGGCAGGAGCATTGAGTTTCTGGAATAGTTACTTTATACTGGGCCATAGAAATGTCAATGGTATCAAGACTCTAGTGGCAGCAGGAGAGAGGAGAAGAGAATTCATAGTGCAGGAGGGCAGACATTTCCCAGAGTTTTAAAGAAGATTATTGAATCTTGGCATTTTCAAAAAATGCAGTAGATAGGATAAATATATGCTGGTGGCAGTAGACAGAGATAAGCTCCTGGGTGGGGCAAGTGTTCATATACAGCTTTTTAATGGTATTTATAAGCTGTTACAACCTATATTTACACATAAGGTTTATCATGAATACCTTTCAAAATAACTATAGGATTTTTATGATTGTTCTTTATGTGAATACAAAACTATTTCTTGATACCTCACATATCTACACCACAGCTGCAGACTGATGTTTTTTTGCCTAAAAGTACTAATGATTTTTGTGCCTATAATATATGTGTTCACATAGTCAGGTAAAGTTTCTGCTTTCCTGTTGATTTCTTTATGAGCTTTACTTAGGGAAAGTTAAATTAAAGGAATGAATAGAACAGCAGACATTTGGTATTAGATTAGATTGCAAAAAAATATAAAATAAGAAAAGTTTATGGATATATGACATAAATCCAAGATCTAGTTCAAGAAGCAAGAACAGGCTACAGTGGAGTTGGGGAATGGGAGATAAAGAGTAGGGATCAAAAGAAACATGAAAGAAAAGAACAACAGAGGAAGAAAGTAGAGGGGAACAGAGGAGATAGAAAAGGTGTAATAAGAAAAGTAACATTAAACACATAGTGCCGAAGGCTATAGAGAAATTGTGGACGTGAGTAAGAAAAAGGAAGCAAGCAAGATAGGGAGAGGAAAATGACATGAGTGGAAGCTTCAAATTTAAATGAGCCGATTAGAGTTTGGTTTTTTTTAGCAGAGACTGTAGGCATCTTAGTGCCATTTTATTCTTTAAAACTGTTGATAAGTAAAATATTGTCTTTATATTTTAATAGCTAAACATACTTTTGCCATTGAAGAATATAGCTTTTCTCAAGCAACACTGGAACAGGTACAATAAAGTGAAATTTTTAAAACTTATTTTATGGAAGAAAGTATCTAATCAATTGTTTATGTTTATATTGGAAAGGGAGAGAGATTATGAACCAGAGACAAAGTGTTATAGAATCATCTATTTTGCATAATTTTAAAAAACTTTAGGTTCTTCATTGCTTACTTTGTTTTTTTAAAAATCTGATTTACTTTTATTAATACTACTTTTACTTGAAAAATTATATTTGTGTGCATTTATGAGGTACAATGTGATGTTTTTATATATGTATACATTGCGGAATAATTAAATGAAGATAATTTCCATTTGCTTATTTTGAATAGCTCAATTTTTTCAGTTTGGTAAAGAAAGTTAGTCATGATAATGGTATTCAGTTGTTAGCATATCTGAAATTACATTGTTTAAATATTTATAAATTATTTTGTGGCAGTTAAAATATTAATCAAAAGAAATTATTAATTCTCTAAAATAACATCCATCTTTGTATGTAATTAATGGAGATAACTTATTCTGTTTGAATAGTATTGATATCAATAAATCTCTTTTGGTAATTGTTAATGTAATTAGATATAGTCTTGTATCATTTCTGATTTGGTTAAAAGTTCTTTGAGATAATTGAGGTACAGAATACTATATTCATTTATTTCCTTTCATCTAGGTTTTTGTAGAACTCACTAAAGAACAAGAGGAAGAAGATAATAGTTGTGGAACTTTAAACAGCACACTTTGGTGGGAAAGAACACAGGAAGACAGAGTTGTATTTTGAATTTGTATTGCTCAGTCTACTTACAGAACTTATTTCTTCTACACTTTATTTTAACGTTAAAAAGTTTATTATTTGAATGGTAACTGGAGAACCACGAAGCACTTTGCTTTTTTCTAACTCCTTAATTGAAATGCTGTGGCCATATACCTTGTTTTTCTTTAAATAAAACTTATGTATAATTAAATGAACCTGCGTATTTGTATCTGAAATATATTGAACTGTAGCCTGTATGGCATCTTTTTCACCTTTCAAAACAGTGCTTTTAAATTTATGATTCAAAGGAATAGTGATAGAATAATTTGTTTTGAATAGTTATCTTTATTTTTTAAAGTTTATATTATCTTGTTACATAAATATGTAGTGTTCCAATCTAAATATAAAATTAATACATAGTTAATACATAGAAAAGAGACATAAAGCAATGTAAAAGTTTCTTGCTTCTCCTTATCAATTTCTAAAAGAAACTCTGAATGGAAGTTGGCATCCTTAAATGCTAAAGTGTAAACCCTAGAAAATCTCAATGTAGAGGTTTGAGGGAAGTGACATCCTCTAGGTGACAAACATCAATCATAATAAATAAAGTGAGACCTTGTTCTGTTAGGTGATTTTAGATATAGATGATTAGGTATTTGAAGTTACATTTCTTTTGCTTACAGTAAAATTCAGAGGTGTTTTAATTATTTATTATTTAATTAAAGGAACACTTTGTCTGGAGTCTTATGTAATAGATTCTTTGACTCTGTGGCTAGAATGACAGACATCTATAGAGGTGGAAGAATTAAGCCACACCTCCTTCACCCTTTATAGAAGATACAAATTTTTATCATCTTTCTTGCAAAGGGCATGCTTAATTTTAATCTGGAATAAAATAATTTTTTAGGTAATCATTTTTATTGGTAAACTTTATTAAATGTATCTCTTTCCTCTATAGAATTTTAAGTAGATTAGTGTGTAGATTTATTTAGTAACTCATCTGATATTCATTTTGGAACATGGTCATGGTGGGATATAAACTTATCCCACTCTTTCAGGGGATAAGTTAGAGATTAGAGCTGGAACATACATAATTCTCTTTAATAAGAACAAGAATTCTACTCTGACAGAGTTGAAATAAGGTAGTTAATGTACACTTAGAAATAATTCCTTACAGAACCCATGTATGGACTATAGGTATAATATAGTATAAATAATACTGGTTGACTTTATATTTCAGCCAGATGGATGAAAATATTAGCTTTGCAAAAACAAATATATTGGGAGTGTGATTATTGCATCACAGAGACTTGAAGAACAACAGCAGCAAAAGAAGAATTATTTAAATAGCCAAACCCTTTAATGAAATTATTAATTCCTTAATGTAGATAAAATTTAATGAACTTTCTATTGTGTAGTAAGACATCTGTGATTTTAGACTCTAGCAGCTGACTTATAGTAGTGTTTATTTCTCAGTACAAGGTATATGACTGATATTTTCCTCATCGTTTTGACAATTGCTGCACACAGTTCTAATGATATCTATCTGACCAGCTATCTCAGAAGTCTAACTAATCTACATAAGCCATCTTACAAGTCTGCTTGGATTTTACAACCACAGCTAAGTTATCTCGCCTTTTAAGATTTAGTTGGCAGTTGCCTGCCTCATTATACTGAATTATAATTTTGTATTCCTTACCTGAGAGTCTCACTTTTACATCTTTAGCTAATGACTACTATGTGATGAATACAATCAAAATACATTTGAAAGGGGCCGAGCCCCTGGCGCACTCTGGAGAGTGCGGCACTGGGAGCGCAGCAGTGCTCCCACCGCAGGTTCAGATCCTATATAGGGATGACCGGTGCGCTCACAGTGCTCACTGGCTGAGCGCGGTGTGGCCAGTCTCAAAAAGGACAAAAAAAAAAAAAAAAACATTTGAAAGAAAATCTTTACCTTTGTAGATAAATTAATAAATAGGACATTTTAATTTCTAGGTCATTGCTAAAAGGGGCCATGAATGTAAAGAGATATCTTTTAGTATCTTATATGAATTCCCAGGGACCTCTTTTTGGGGATGTTTTTTGTAACTCTGTGTAATCTTAAACACTTAAACTCAATACATGAAATAAAACTGTATCTTTAATTTACTAGGTCATTCACTGAAAATGTAGGTTTTTTTAGGAACCTGAACATCTCGAGAAAGATATGTTATTTTAAAATGGATCATGACTAACACAGAACATTACCTGTCCTTGCATGTAGATTTGGTCACTGTCACACTACGAGGATACTTCAAAAAATTTGTGGAAAAATATAATTGAAAGATGATGGAAATCTTTCCACGAACTTTTTGAAGTACCCATGTACATTTGTGAATGTGTAATCAATGCAAAGTAAATTTTTTTTCTGCAGAGTGAAAGTTGAGATTATCTGACTGTGTAATGTTTATATTGTGTTCATTCAGTTACTTTACTGTTATGCATTAATACATGCTCTTATAAGCATTTTTAAAAAGACATTTGAATTAATTTTCTTTTTTTTTTTTTCCTCCCATCGGTAAAGTATATTTTTATTTTTTATTTTTTTAAATTTATTTTATTTATTGAATCA
>NW_007730158.1:165687-178027 GCF_000696425.1 Galeopterus variegatus
CTGTATGTGGGATCCGAACCCTCGGCGGGAGTGCTGCCGCACTTCCCAAGCGGCGCACTGTAGCAGTGCGCCACCGGGCCGGCCCTTGGTCTAGCTCTTTTACTCAGCGTAATTTTTTTTTTTTATATTTATTTTTGCAAAATTAACATTAATGTGTATAGTCAAATAATACTTACATAATAATATAATACTTCCCAGTATACTTACTGCGTGTTCAGTGTTTTAAATATATTTATATCATACATTTTTTAAAATGTTTAAGAAAAGAAACATTGAAAATGTTTCAGAAAACTCAAGCCAAGAAAGACCAATTAAAAAATATCTAACTTTTATATATTTATTTACGTTTCACCATAGTTGACACTTTCTTTTAATGTTGGAAAATCATCAGATTTTTCAGAAAACACCTTTAAAAAATTGTTAGGATTTGGGCAATATAATTAATACCTAGCATATGGAAGGTTTATCATGTAGCAGGTAGCATACTTCGTTACTTTTTTTTTTTTTTGCTGAATAATGTTGTATGTGTCTTCCTCAGTGAGTTTCCACTTTTTGGCTATTATAAATAATGTTGCCATGAACATTTGTGTACAGGTGTTTGTGTAGTCATACACGAGGGTACTTCAGAAAGTTCATGGAAAGATTCATAGTATCTTTTAATTCTATTTTTCCATGAACTTTTTGAAGTACCATTGTATTTTATTTCTTTTGGGTTGATACCTAGGAATGGGATTGCTGTTAACTCTATGTTTAACCTTTTGAAGAATTGCCAGACTGTTTTCCAAAGCAGTAGTATATTTCCTCTAAGAGGGTTTTGTTTTTTCCACATCCTTGCCAAAACTTGTTGTTGTTTGTCTTTTTTATTTTAGCCATTCTAGTAGTATGGTTTTGATTTGCATTTTCCTAATGATTCATGATGTTGAGCACCTTTTCATGTGTTTATTGTCCAATTTTAGATCTTCTCTTGAGAAATGTCTATTCAAATCCTTTGCACATTTGAAAAAATTGAGTTATTTGTTTTTATATTACTGAGTTGTAAGTGTTCTTTATATATTCTGGATATAAGTACCTTATGAGATATATGATTTGCAAATATTTTCTTCAAGTTGTACATTTGAAATATGGCTGTCGGTACTAAATTAATTCTGAATTTCTTTTGTATATTACTCATATGTTTTTTTTTAATTTATTTGCTGAATATTAACATATTATAGAAAACTAGAGTGTATAAATAAATGTATAATTGTTATTTACTAACCACTGGATGTTCCCCCGTTTGTTAAAGACTGTAGCATCTGACTCTGCCTCCTCTTTGTCCATATTCCTGCTGTCAACTTGGGGAAGGCGACCACCCTCATGATAACCTTTCTAATACTCTAACCTTTCAGTTTCTGATTTTCTCCAAGCCAGTGACTTGCCTCTATTCTACTTCACCCATTTGTTTGCATCAGAGCCATGACATCACTGTTCTTTATTTCATCTGTAAAATCTTAAACTTGATTGTCCAACTCTACCAATAACTTTCCATCTTTCTTCTTCTCTTATTTTATGAGTCCTGTTGGACTTTTCCTTCTATGATTTCATACCCTTGAGTTTTTCCTATTCTCCCAAATATCCCCATTTTTACTTTTTCCTCTAACCAGCCTTGCTCACATCATTTGTCACTTACATTCATCACCCCTTTCAGCATCCTCAATGTCTATATCTGTTTGACCTGTCTACTAAAACTCATAACTATTGGTGAATCTAATTATATGCTGAAATAAAGATAGAAAGATGAAAAAATATGGACCCTGCCTTTAAAGAATTTACAGCCTTAATAAAAATGAAATTGCCCAGAAAGAGTAAATGTAGAGGGCTGAAGTCAGCACCCATGGGAACAGCATTTTTAAGAGTAGGCAGAGGAAGAAGTATTTGTAAAGGAAATTTTAAAGTAATAGTAAGAGAGGTAGAGAGGAAAATAGGAGATGAAATTATGAAAAACAAAGGATCAAGGGAAAAAACCAATCATATTAAAGGCTGAAGATTAGTTAAATTGAGCTATTAGACAAGGCAAATACAAAATCATTAGTTATCTTACAGAAAATAATATTAATGGAGAGGTAAGGGCAGAAACCAGATTACAGGGAATTAAGGAGTGAATGGGAGATGTGTAACTGGAGATGGAAGGTTTTCAGCTATGAAAGGAGGGAGAGTAATGATATAAGAGGTAGAGATGAATTCATGTTCAAATGAGATTTTTGGGTTCTGTTATATGTGGGAAAAAGATGACCCCACCACTCTCCAGAAAATACCCTATTAAGATACAGAAGGGAAAGATATGGAAAGAGAAAAGAAATTGATTGAGCAATTCCCTAAGTATACAGAATAGGGCCATGTTTTTTCATCATTCTGTCTTTATGTGGAATGACACCTGACCATGTACTTAGTCATATATAATATTGTTGAATACATGAATGAATTTAGATAATATTATTCAAATGTTGTCAGTCAAATATCACTTATAATTCCAACTTTCAGAGATAACCCTAGGTATCATGGTTGTATATTTTAAAAAATCTTTTCCTTATGTAATGCTTGGATTTCTTACTATTTTAATTATTCGAAAATCTACTATCTTTACATATGTAGGACCCTTTCAACAAAGTCCAAAATTAGGAAGTTTCCAGAACCACCAAACAATGAAAATGAAGATGAAGATGTCAAAGCTGAAAGACTAAAGGTTAAAGAGCTGATCAGTTGCCAGTGTTGTGAGGAGGTAATTTAGTCTTGATGGCTAGGTCATATGAAATGTCAAATGATCACTTGCCAGTATATAGGTATTAATCTGAAAAATATTTTTTTTTTTGCATATGAATCAACCTGAAAATAATCTTTCTTGAAAAATTATTTTTGTCTATTTACTTTTGAATAAGCCATGATTTTAGTCATAAATGGTTATTTATTTGTACAATACGTCCTTATTAGCAAATATAGTTCTTATGATATGGACATGAGGTATGTGTAGCCTGTCACTTAATGATAGATATCTGGTTTATAACTCTTTTTTTAAATCCTGTTTCCCTTGTTAGAAACCAGCCATTATGGTCAGCAGTTTGCATAAAGAATATGATGACAAGAAAGATTTTCTTCTTTCAAGAAAAGTAAAGAAAGTGGCAACTAAATACATCTCTTTCTGTGTGAAAAAAGGCTAGTATTTAATTATTTTTTCTTAACTAACTTTTCCAGAAGAGTAATTTCCATTTTTAGTTTGATTTGAATATAATTTTTTTTTCCTTTCAATGTCTTTAGGAGAGATCTTGGGACTATTGGGTCCAAATGGTGCAGGCAAAAGCACAATTATTAATATTCTCATTGGTGATGTTGAACCAACTTCAGGCCAGGTATGATATACAAGGGTGAGGCATATGTTGAATATGATTTACATATGTAATGAAGATAAGTTTCTTAATGACAAATTAGGATTTCGATGCTCAAATTTTTTGTATATTTTTAGTATTTTTAGCATATCTTGATCAAATTATGTTGTTTTTGGTTATCTGTGAAAGTAATGTATGTTTTTCATACACACATTCATGCAAACACATATACAACATTTCAGTTTTATAACTATTATATGTATGGATTATTTATCCACCCTATTTTTGTTACAGCATGAAAAGGCATCAATTTTTATGATACATTGATTATCATACTTTAACCCATATAAACTTAAAATCATGGAATTTCTTTTCCATGAATTTTTCTTCATTTGATAAACTTTCAAAGTTAAGGGAAAATAAATTAGAATAGAAAAATCACAGTTGGGCAGGATATAATAGTTATACCAATTGATATTTGGTTAAGTTTTAATTAGCCAAATTAACCAAATAATTGGATTTTAAAAAGCCCAATTGTTAAAAAATTTATTTCATTTATTTTTTATTTTAACATTTATTTGTACACTTGTGGGGTACAGTGTGTTGTTTCAGTGCATGCATATACTGCACAAAGATACACTTAGGGTAGATAGTATAGTTTTGTACCTGTTAGTCCACCATTTCTCCCCCAGCTGCCACTGCCCCTGGTAACCATTATTCTACTCTCTAATTCTATGAGAACCACCTTTTTTCTTTTTTTTAGATCCCATGTATTATTGATATCATGCAGTATTTGTCTTTCTGTGCCTGACTTACTTCACTTAACATGATGGTTTCTAGTTCCATCCATGTTGCTGCAAATGATAGGTTATGATTTCTTTTTATATCTGAATAGTATTGCATTAGCTATTTATACCACAGTTGATGGGCATTTAGGTTGATTCCATCTCTTGGCTATTGCGAATTGTGCTGTGATGAAAATTGGAATGTAGGTCTTGTTCTGATGTTTTTATTTCATTTCCTTTGGGTACATACCCAGTGGTAGGATAGCTGGGTCATAACATAGGTCTAGTTTTAGTTATCTGAGGAAACTTCATGCTGTTTTCCACAGTGGCTGTACCAATTTACATTCCCATCAACATTGTAGGAGTGTTCCCTTTTCTCCGTATCCTTGCCAGCATTTGTCATTTTCCATCTTGTTGATAATAGCCATTCTAACTGGGATGAGATGATATCTCATTGTGGTTTTAATTTGCATTTCTCTGATGATTAGTGATTTTGAACATTTTTTCATGTGCTTGTTGGCCATTTTTATGTCTTATTTTGAGAAATGTCTGTTCAGGTCTGCTGTGGGTCAAGCGTGTCCCCCAAAAGTTCATGTTGTTGAAACTTAATCTCCATTGTAACGGTGTTAAGAGGGTAGGAAATCCTATTATGGTAATTGAAAGGTGTGGTCTTTAAGAAGTGATTAGATTGTGAGGACTATACCCCTTGTAAATGGATAATTCATTGATGGTTTAATGGGTACTGTTGTGGTTTTGATGGCTTTACAAGAAGAGCAAATGAAGTGGTTAGCTTACTCTTGTTCAGCCCATTTTCACCATGTGACACCCTGGTCACTGTAGAGTCACCTTACCTGATGTGCTCCCTGGACTTTGGACTTCCCAGCCTTCAAAACTGTAAGAACTAAATTTTATTTCTTAATAATTACCCAGTTTCAGGTATTCAATTATAAGCAGCAGAAACAGACAAGTATAAGGTCCTTTCCCAGTTTTTAATTGGGTTTTTTGCTGTTGAGCAGTTTGAGTTCCTTATATGTTCTAGATATTAGCCCCTTGTCTGATTTGTAGTTTGCAAACACTTTCTCTCATTCTGTAGGTTGTCTCTTCACTTTGCTGTGCAGAAGCTTTTTAGTTTGATGTAGTCCCTGTTTGTGTATTTTTGCTTTAGTTACCTGTGCTTTCATACTCTCACTCAAAAAAGCACTACCCATTCCCATTTCATGTATCATTTCCCCCATGTTTTCTTCTAGCAGTTTCACAGTTTCAAGTCTTACATTTAGGACTTTAATCCATTTTGAGTTGATTTTTGTATATGAAAAACCCAATATTTTTATTAGCAAACAAATGTGTTCTTATGTGTTCTTTCTTCTTTTTATTTTATTTATGTTTTATAGGCGAGCAATTCAAACTGCATTTAAAAACAAAAAGCGGGCTGCTATTCTGACCACTCATTATATGGAGGAGGCAGAGGCTGTCTGTGACCGAGTGGCTATCATGGTGTCTGGTCAGTTAAGGTAGATGTCTAATCAGCATGCCATTTAGGGAAGGAGAGTGAGGTTGGATTTTGAATGTTATTTCAAAACTTAATATCTTTGAATCACTTAGTTTTCTATAGAATTACTTAAAAACGTTATATGTTAATTTTTCCAAAAAATGGCTAGCTACTTTACATTTGGAATTGGCTTAGTTATTCAGTAACTTAGAATGTTATTTTTAGGCATGATATTTGTTATTTTCAGAAATTGTTAGGCTTGTATTGGCTTATAATGCAAAGTATAAAATAAATGTATGAGTTCACATTTACATAAATAAATTATTGACTAAATGATTGAATAAATAAATAAATGTGAGAGAAGAGGCAACTCCTTCTTACAGAATGATTCCAAATAATGTATGTAGATATTACCCTACTCTATGAGGGGAAGCCTAATCTCCTACCCCCCTATTTGGCCTGGACTTAGCCAGTCTCATAAAGATTGGAGTTCAGAAAGGGAAAAATAATAACTTTACAGTTAAGAAACTTGATAAATACTACCTTAACTAGGCAGTGTTATACAGATGTCATGTACCTCCTGATATGATGTGATAAGAATACTTCAGCTGTGTGGTATTCTCTCCAAAACCCATAACCCCAAACTAATAGTGAGAAAAACATCAGACTAACCCAAATTCAGGGACATTTTACCAAAATAGTTGACCAGTCCTTCTCAAAATTGTCAAAGTCATGAAAAAGAAGGAAAAAGTAGAAATTGTCACCAGCTATTGAAGAAAAAGGAGACATGACAGAAAATGGATGCTACTGGAAAACTGGTGAAATCCAAATGAAGTCTGGAGTTTCATTAACAGTAATGCAATAATGTTGGTTTCTCAATTTTGACAAATGTACCATGTTAATAATATAAGATGTTGTAAGAAAGATATGGGAAACTAAAACTGGATGAGGGCTGTATGGGGATGTTGTATTATCTTTGTAACTTTTCTGTAAATGTAAAAAGTATTCCAACATAATTTTACTTAAAAAATGGTAGAGATTTGAGAAATCTTTCTTTGAAACTGTCAAGTCATTTTATATCTGAGCTTTCTTTTAAAAATTACTTCAGATGTATTGGAACAGCACAACATCTAAAGAGTAAATTTGGAAAAGGCTACTTTTTGGAAATTAAATTAAAAGACTGGATAGAAAACCTAGAAGTAGACCGCCTTCAAAGAGAAATTCTGTATATTTTTCCAAATGCAAGACGTCAGGAGAGGTAAAAATTTTTTTAATTTTAAAATATAATTATATTTCTTTATAGAGCAATAATCGTAAAAGTTTATTATATTAAAGATTAAGAAAAATACTGTCTTAATTTATAATATCTATCTGCCTGTGTATCTCATATTAAAATGGCCAGTTATCACTATATTTGACTAAGTCTGATGGCTGGAGTTTTATATCTACCTTAGTGTTAGATCTTTCAATATTTGATAGTAATTAAACTTTTTAAAGTTCTTATTCAGTAGTAAAGATAGAGTTATTTTATTGTATATGGAAATATTTTATTTCAATTAGTCTTTTCCCAAATAAATATCGAAACAAATTACTAGAGTTTACTTTTGAACTTTAAAAATTTTGAACTTTAGTTTTAGAACACAATAGTAGTAATTTTTGAATTTTTCTATATTTTTTCTTATGTTTGTTTACAGTTTTTCTTCTATTTTGGTTTATAAAATTCCTAAGGAAGATGTTCAGTCCCTTTCACAATCTTTTTCTAAACTGGAAGAAGGTGAGTAGTTTTTGAAAAAGATTGTAAGGTAGCTCTCAAATTATGGAAGAGTTTTATTTAAAAAATTTAGAACCTGGGATTCAGTTTATTGTAGCAACTATGGCAAATAGGAAGATAACTTTTTATTCATTTAATCTAAGATATAGATAAATACTAATGTGACAGGGATTTGGTAGATCAACTATATTGTAGTGTAAAACTTTTACAGTCTTTAGTGGATATCACCACAGTTTATCACATTCCATCTATGAAAAAGGTCAGCTTAATCTCTCAGCAGTTCAGTCCAGTGGCAGGAGCATTGAGTTTCTGGAATAGTTACTTTATACTGGGCCATAGAAATGTCAATGGTATCAAGACTCTAGTGGCAGCAGGAGAGAGGAGAAGAGAATTCATAGTGCAGGAGGGCAGACATTTCCCAGAGTTTTAAAGAAGATTATTGAATCTTGGCATTTTCAAAAAATGCAGTAGATAGGATAAATATATGCTGGTGGCAGTAGACAGAGATAAGCTCCTGGGTGGGGCAAGTGTTCATATACAGCTTTTTAATGGTATTTATAAGCTGTTACAACCTATATTTACACATAAGGTTTATCATGAATACCTTTCAAAATAACTATAGGATTTTTATGATTGTTCTTTATGTGAATACAAAACTATTTCTTGATACCTCACATATCTACACCACAGCTGCAGACTGATGTTTTTTTGCCTAAAAGTACTAATGATTTTTGTGCCTATAATATATGTGTTCACATAGTCAGGTAAAGTTTCTGCTTTCCTGTTGATTTCTTTATGAGCTTTACTTAGGGAAAGTTAAATTAAAGGAATGAATAGAACAGCAGACATTTGGTATTAGATTAGATTGCAAAAAAATATAAAATAAGAAAAGTTTATGGATATATGACATAAATCCAAGATCTAGTTCAAGAAGCAAGAACAGGCTACAGTGGAGTTGGGGAATGGGAGATAAAGAGTAGGGATCAAAAGAAACATGAAAGAAAAGAACAACAGAGGAAGAAAGTAGAGGGGAACAGAGGAGATAGAAAAGGTGTAATAAGAAAAGTAACATTAAACACATAGTGCCGAAGGCTATAGAGAAATTGTGGACGTGAGTAAGAAAAAGGAAGCAAGCAAGATAGGGAGAGGAAAATGACATGAGTGGAAGCTTCAAATTTAAATGAGCCGATTAGAGTTTGGTTTTTTTTAGCAGAGACTGTAGGCATCTTAGTGCCATTTTATTCTTTAAAACTGTTGATAAGTAAAATATTGTCTTTATATTTTAATAGCTAAACATACTTTTGCCATTGAAGAATATAGCTTTTCTCAAGCAACACTGGAACAGGTACAATAAAGTGAAATTTTTAAAACTTATTTTATGGAAGAAAGTATCTAATCAATTGTTTATGTTTATATTGGAAAGGGAGAGAGATTATGAACCAGAGACAAAGTGTTATAGAATCATCTATTTTGCATAATTTTAAAAAACTTTAGGTTCTTCATTGCTTACTTTGTTTTTTTAAAAATCTGATTTACTTTTATTAATACTACTTTTACTTGAAAAATTATATTTGTGTGCATTTATGAGGTACAATGTGATGTTTTTATATATGTATACATTGCGGAATAATTAAATGAAGATAATTTCCATTTGCTTATTTTGAATAGCTCAATTTTTTCAGTTTGGTAAAGAAAGTTAGTCATGATAATGGTATTCAGTTGTTAGCATATCTGAAATTACATTGTTTAAATATTTATAAATTATTTTGTGGCAGTTAAAATATTAATCAAAAGAAATTATTAATTCTCTAAAATAACATCCATCTTTGTATGTAATTAATGGAGATAACTTATTCTGTTTGAATAGTATTGATATCAATAAATCTCTTTTGGTAATTGTTAATGTAATTAGATATAGTCTTGTATCATTTCTGATTTGGTTAAAAGTTCTTTGAGATAATTGAGGTACAGAATACTATATTCATTTATTTCCTTTCATCTAGGTTTTTGTAGAACTCACTAAAGAACAAGAGGAAGAAGATAATAGTTGTGGAACTTTAAACAGCACACTTTGGTGGGAAAGAACACAGGAAGACAGAGTTGTATTTTGAATTTGTATTGCTCAGTCTACTTACAGAACTTATTTCTTCTACACTTTATTTTAACGTTAAAAAGTTTATTATTTGAATGGTAACTGGAGAACCACGAAGCACTTTGCTTTTTTCTAACTCCTTAATTGAAATGCTGTGGCCATATACCTTGTTTTTCTTTAAATAAAACTTATGTATAATTAAATGAACCTGCGTATTTGTATCTGAAATATATTGAACTGTAGCCTGTATGGCATCTTTTTCACCTTTCAAAACAGTGCTTTTAAATTTATGATTCAAAGGAATAGTGATAGAATAATTTGTTTTGAATAGTTATCTTTATTTTTTAAAGTTTATATTATCTTGTTACATAAATATGTAGTGTTCCAATCTAAATATAAAATTAATACATAGTTAATACATAGAAAAGAGACATAAAGCAATGTAAAAGTTTCTTGCTTCTCCTTATCAATTTCTAAAAGAAACTCTGAATGGAAGTTGGCATCCTTAAATGCTAAAGTGTAAACCCTAGAAAATCTCAATGTAGAGGTTTGAGGGAAGTGACATCCTCTAGGTGACAAACATCAATCATAATAAATAAAGTGAGACCTTGTTCTGTTAGGTGATTTTAGATATAGATGATTAGGTATTTGAAGTTACATTTCTTTTGCTTACAGTAAAATTCAGAGGTGTTTTAATTATTTATTATTTAATTAAAGGAACACTTTGTCTGGAGTCTTATGTAATAGATTCTTTGACTCTGTGGCTAGAATGACAGACATCTATAGAGGTGGAAGAATTAAGCCACACCTCCTTCACCCTTTATAGAAGATACAAATTTTTATCATCTTTCTTGCAAAGGGCATGCTTAATTTTAATCTGGAATAAAATAATTTTTTAGGTAATCATTTTTATTGGTAAACTTTATTAAATGTATCTCTTTCCTCTATAGAATTTTAAGTAGATTAGTGTGTAGATTTATTTAGTAACTCATCTGATATTCATTTTGGAACATGGTCATGGTGGGATATAAACTTATCCCACTCTTTCAGGGGATAAGTTAGAGATTAGAGCTGGAACATACATAATTCTCTTTAATAAGAACAAGAATTCTACTCTGACAGAGTTGAAATAAGGTAGTTAATGTACACTTAGAAATAATTCCTTACAGAACCCATGTATGGACTATAGGTATAATATAGTATAAATAATACTGGTTGACTTTATATTTCAGCCAGATGGATGAAAATATTAGCTTTGCAAAAACAAATATATTGGGAGTGTGATTATTGCATCACAGAGACTTGAAGAACAACAGCAGCAAAAGAAGAATTATTTAAATAGCCAAACCCTTTAATGAAATTATTAATTCCTTAATGTAGATAAAATTTAATGAACTTTCTATTGTGTAGTAAGACATCTGTGATTTTAGACTCTAGCAGCTGACTTATAGTAGTGTTTATTTCTCAGTACAAGGTATATGACTGATATTTTCCTCATCGTTTTGACAATTGCTGCACACAGTTCTAATGATATCTATCTGACCAGCTATCTCAGAAGTCTAACTAATCTACATAAGCCATCTTACAAGTCTGCTTGGATTTTACAACCACAGCTAAGTTATCTCGCCTTTTAAGATTTAGTTGGCAGTTGCCTGCCTCATTATACTGAATTATAATTTTGTATTCCTTACCTGAGAGTCTCACTTTTACATCTTTAGCTAATGACTACTATGTGATGAATACAATCAAAATACATTTGAAAGGGGCCGAGCCCCTGGCGCACTCTGGAGAGTGCGGCACTGGGAGCGCAGCAGTGCTCCCACCGCAGGTTCAGATCCTATATAGGGATGACCGGTGCGCTCACAGTGCTCACTGGCTGAGCGCGGTGTGGCCAGTCTCAAAAAGGACAAAAAAAAAAAAAATACATTTGAAAGAAAATCTTTACCTTTGTAGATAAATTAATAAATAGGACATTTTAATTTCTAGGTCATTGCTAAAAGGGGCCATGAATGTAAAGAGATATCTTTTAGTATCTTATATGAATTCCCAGGGACCTCTTTTTGGGGATGTTTTTTGTAACTCTGTGTAATCTTAAACACTTAAACTCAATACATGAAATAAAACTGTATCTTTAATTTACTAGGTCATTCACTGAAAATGTAGGTTTTTTTAGGAACCTGAACATCTCGAGAAAGATATGTTATTTTAAAATGGATCATGACTAACACAGAACATTACCTGTCCTTGCATGTAGATTTGGTCACTGTCACACTACGAGGATACTTCAAAAAATTTGTGGAAAAATATAATTGAAAGATGATGGAAATCTTTCCACGAACTTTTTGAAGTACCCATGTACATTTGTGAATGTGTAATCAATGCAAAGTAAATTTTTTTTCTGCAGAGTGAAAGTTGAGATTATCTGACTGTGTAATGTTTATATTGTGTTCATTCAGTTACTTTACTGTTATGCATTAATACATGCTCTTATAAGCATTTTTAAAAAGACATTTGAATTAATTTTCTTTTTTTTTTTTTCCTCCCATCGGTAAAGTATATT
Source organism: Galeopterus variegatus (assembly GCF_000696425.1). Classification (NCBI taxonomy): domain Eukaryota; kingdom Metazoa; phylum Chordata; class Mammalia; order Dermoptera; family Cynocephalidae; genus Galeopterus; species Galeopterus variegatus. The sequence goes on from NW_007730158.1 coordinate 177,744, forward strand.
TTTATTTTTTATTTTTTTAAATTTATTTTATTTATTGAATCAAAATCGATTATACATATTTTGGGGGCTGAACATGGAGATGTGTTGATCAAATCAATATTACTAGCATATGTATTGTTACAAATCATAATTATTCTTTATGCCCCTTGTCCAATCTCTCCCCATCCCCCTTTCCCTCCTCCTCCCCCTTTCCCTCCCCCCTCCCCCCTCTAATTACCCTAGATTTCTTCTCTCCTTCTGAAAGAATCACGGTTACTCTGTTAATTTGTTGCCTAGATGATCTG
>NW_007730158.1:179029-179736 GCF_000696425.1 Galeopterus variegatus
GAGAGAGATCCAGTCCCTTTCTCCATGCTTCGGGACTCTGGGCGGGCCCTGAGGCGCTGGCGTGGTGTGCCTGGTTGTGGGAGAGAGGTCCCATCCCCTTCTCCATGCCTTGGGTCCCTGGGTGGGCCCCAAGGCACTGGCGTGGTGTGCCTGGTTGTGGGAGAGAGGTCCGGTCCCCTTCTCCATGCCCCGGGTGCCCAGGCAGGCCCCGAGGCACTGTCCTGGTGTGCCTGGTTGTGGTAGAGAGGTTCGGTCCCCTTCTCCATGCCTTGGGTCCCTGGGCAGGCCCCGAGGTGCTGGTATGGTGTGCCTGGTTGTGGGAGGGTCTGGTCGCCAGCTCAATACCTCGGATCACTGGGCAGGACCCAAGGTGCTGGCTAGGTGTGCCTCATTGTGGGAGAGAGGTCCAGTCCCCTTCTCCATGCCTTGGGTCCCTGGGCAGGTCTCGAGGTGCTGGTATGGTGTGCCTGGTTGTGGGAGGGTCTGGTCGCCAGCTCAATACCTCGGATCACTGGGCAGGACCCAAGGTGCTGGCTAGGTGTGCCTCATTGCGGGAGAGAGGTCCAGTCCCCTTCTCCATGCCTTGGGTCCCTGGGCGGGAGGGCCCCGAGGTGCTGGCATGGTGTGCCTGGTTGTGGGAGAGAGGTCCAGTCCCCTTCTCCATGCCTGGGGTCCCTGGGCGGGAGGGCCCCGGGGGGCGGTGGTGG
>NW_007730158.1:180393-184399 GCF_000696425.1 Galeopterus variegatus
TGCTGGCATGGTGTGCCTGGTTGTGGGAGAGAGGTCCAGTCCCCTTCTCCATGCCTTGGGCCCCTGGGCGGGAGGGCCCCGAGGTGCTGGCATGGTGTGCCTGGTTGTGGGAGAGAGGTCCAGTCCCCTTCTCCATGCCTTGGGTCCCTGGGCGGGAGGGCCCCGAGGTGCTGGCATGGTGTGCCTGATTGTGGGAGAGAGGTCCGGTCCCCTTCTCCATGCCCTGGGTCCCTGGGCAGGCTCCAACGTGCTGGCATGGTGTGCCTGGTTGTGGGAGAGAGAGGTCTGGTCCCCTTCTCCAAACCTCGGGTCCCCTGGAGGGCTCCGAGGTACTGGCATGGTGTGCCTGGTTGTGGGAGAGAGGTCCAGTCCCCTTCTCCATGCCTTGGGTCCCTGGGCAGGTCTCGAGGTGCAGGCATGGTGTGCCTGGTTGCGGGAGAGAGATCTGGTCCCCTTCTCCTTGCCTTGGGTCACTGGGCAGGCTCTGAGGTGCTGGTGTGGTGTGCCTGGTTGTGGAAGGAGGGTCCAGTCCCCTTCTCCGTGCGTTGGGTCCCTGTGCTGTCCCCGAGGCACTGGCACAGTTTGCCTAGAAGTGGGAGTGGGGTCCGGTCCCCAGATCCAAGCCTCTGGTTCCCAGGAAGGCCCCAAGGTGCTGGTGGTGTGCCTGGGCCGGAACTAACTTTTTGTCCTTTGCTTCTAACACGGGGGAACTTCCTGTGGGAACCAGTACTTGAGTGTGTGGTTCTTTAAATTGCTGCTTTGCTGCTGTTTCTTTAGGGAAGGCTTTTTGTGCAGCTCAGGGTTTAATGGTTGATCTTATAGGTACTTCCGGCTCTCCAGATACCCAGTGGATCTGTGTTCTATAGAATCTCTGATCTAGGCCTGAGTTTTTTTTATCAAACTGCACCCCATGCAATTCTGCATTCCAGACAAGTCTCCTCTGAGTTGTCCTGTGCTGATTGGGGGGCAGATCAGCTGTCCTTGCTGTGTCCCAGTGTTCTGGTATTCCCATCTCGCCCACCGCCCACGCTCCAAACACTTCCCATGGGACCTGCCAGTGCCGTCCCTTGCAATGACTCACCAGCCTCTGAGTGGCTCCCTTTTTCTGGTTGTTCTGGCTCCTCACTCCTGCCTGGGTCCATGGGAACCCTATTAGTGGTCTTGTTGTCCTGGGGGCCACCAAGGCCCTCTTTTCCCCTTCCGCCTCCAAGTAACTCCATCTGAAGGGCACAGGTGTAGCTTCTGCCAGCTCCTGCTCCAAGTACTCATCAGCTCAAGCCTTAAAGCAGCCGTGGCCCAAAATGCTCAGAGCAGCTTTTTCTTTCTCTCATTGTAGTTTCTCCCACTTTCATGAACTCCTGAATTAATTTTCTTTAGTTTTTACATATGCAGAATGACTACATTTTGGTCATGAATTAAATTATTTGTAGGAATGTTCTGTTTCCTTTTCACAGTAACAAAATCTTTCTGACTCAGAAGTATAATTTAGCTAACGCTTATTAGGAAAACAAGGGTAAGTGAGCTTCAAATAAGAAGTTTATCTTTATTTACAGTGTATAGTTCATATTTTTGCATATATATTTCTTTTTAAAAATAAATTACTGATCTCAAACCTTTTTCTATATCAATACAGACAAATAAACAGATAAATATATATATATATATAATTAGGCAGAAGTTGGAAAAAACAGCATCGCCTACCTTATATTTTTCATCCATGATCAAATTTTAAAAGTAGAGTTAAGGCTGGGCTTTACTGAGGGATTGTGGTTACTGACTAATAAGGCAAACCTCTGTCTGTAGCAGTTAGGAATCAATCAATATTTTTTTGTTACCAATCAATAACAAAAAAAATTATGATATGTGTTCTTTACATTTTACTTTGTGGGCTCTTAATGTTTTTCCCAGTTCTCAGTAAAAGACTGTGGGTTTTCTTTAAAAGCATTTTTTCTTTTAAATTGGCACAAATGATCTTATGTCAATATTTTGGTTTTAATCATTAAAACATTTTAAGAGTAATTTAATTCAACAACATTTTAGTGACTGTGTTTCTAGCAATGGTTTCTTTGGGTAGGAGGATGACTCTATTTTGGCCCTATAAGATCTTGCAATCTAGTGGAAGGAAGATAGACACTTATATAACTAGCTATAATATAACAAATGCTTTGCTAGTGGTACAAACAATGTTTTATAGGAGCACAATTAATTCTGCTTAGGGTAAGTGTTGTCATTGTTTTTATTGTTGTTCTGTTGGTCGCTCAAGTTTTCATTCTGATTATGCTCTGAATTTGTTAAAATACCATACCGTATTTTTTTATAACATATAAATAGGCATTAATTTTTTAAAAAATAGAAATGCTTATCCTTAATATATTTTTAATATTGCTAACATTGATTTTTCATTTTCTTTCCTGAAATAGCTTATTATGTGAAATGAAAGAATTTGTTCTCAGATGAATAATTTTTATATCAGCTATTCTTATAAGGTAAAAGTTTACTTACTTTTTACTCATAATGTGTCATATGTAAGTAATTCTCATAGCTGCCCTTTAAGAAAAATAAATATTAGATCATTAATAATAAGCTTTAAGAGCTGAAAATTTAAGATAAACCTTTTGTTTACTGAAATGGATTTTTTGTTTAGTATTGATAACTGAATAACAAGTGGCTCATATTAAAAATGAAGCAAAAACCTGGTATTAAAATTGTTAGTCTTTTTTTTTTTAAGTTATCTGAGGGGAGTTTTCAGTTGCAGAAGGAGCATTGACAGTACTTTCTGTTTTAATTCACATGAATATTTGTTGCACTTCCTAATGTTTTTTAAATTTTATTTTTCATTGTACATATTTGTGGGGTACATGATATTTTGACATATTTGTACATTTTGTAATGATCAGGTTTTAAATTTAAACTAGTTATGTTTATAAATCTTTTTATCTTGAAAGTATTTTGTGCAAATATAAAGCAATCACTTTTTTACTTATACTTTATTACATTTAGCAGACTAAATTATTCCCAAATTTTTAACATTACTTTACACATTTATCAATTTCCTTAGAATTTTTGAATAAATTTGATTTTTTTCAAACACTTAAGCAATATTTTTAATTTAATGAATAAATTCTTTCCAAGAACCTAAACAACTCTTGCAAATCAAATAAATTGCCTTTCCACCCCCCTTTTTGGATGTTAGAGACAAACATCTTTATTCAAAGATTTTGGCAAACAAAATTTTTGCAAACATTTCAAAATAGATTTTTAAACATTATTCTTCTCTTTTTGACTGGCAGCACTTTGAAAAGACAGTATGATAAGACAGCACAACTTGAATCAACATTATTTCAAAATCTTTATACTTTTGACCACATAACTTGTGTTCCCACATGATAAAACAAGTTATGGTTAAATATGTCTGCTCTATTTTATTATCCTGACACCAGGATGAAAAAAACCTTTAAATATATATCTCATGTAGTTAATAGCTTCTTTGCATATCTCTTCAAAAAATACTTTATAGTAGCATATAAATAGGTTACCTACAAATTTAATTTTATAATTTTGCTCCAGAACTATAGATCTGTTTTATTTTCATAATATATCAATTTTTGGCCAATGTTAATAAAGCTGACAAACTGTTGAAATGGAAATACTTTTGTCTTCCACAATAGATGTAGCAATTTGATAGGGAAAAAAATCCAACTCTACAGTAACATTTGTCAGTTGCAATAAAGCTGACAAACTGTTGAAATGGAAATACTTTTGTCTTCTACATCTTTTGTACAATAGATGTAGCAATTTGATAGGGAAAAAAATCCAACTCTACAGTAACATTTGTCAGTTGTTTAACCTGACTGTTTGATCTGAGGTAATAGCTCTGTTTTCTTCATGCAAATACTCATCAACACCACCTCTGCACACATACAGGTCGAGCTTCAAACAATGGTAGGCCACAGTGTGCTTCTCATTGCTCTAATCAAGTGAGAAGCAGTGTAGCTAATGATTAACA
>NW_007730158.1:184649-185758 GCF_000696425.1 Galeopterus variegatus
CAATAAAGCTGACAAACTGTTGAAATGGAAATACTTTTGTCTTCTACATCTTTTGTACAATAGATGTAGCAATTTGATAGGGAAAAAAATCCAACTCTACAGTAACATTTGTCAGTTGTTTAACCTGACTGTTTGATCTGAGGTAATAGCTCTGTTTTCTTCATGCAAATACTCATCAACACCACCTCTGCACACATACAGGTCGAGCTTCAAACAATGGTAGGCCACAGTGTGCTTCTCATTGCTCTAATCAAGTGAGAAGCAGTGTAGCTAATGATTAACCACACTTTGTAAGTACGCAATTGGCAAACACCTTAAGGCAACCATTGTGATGGGGGGGGGGGACTTTTCAAGGCGGATTTAATGTTGTAGATCAAGTCAGCTTGTATGTATACATATGTGTATGTAAATCTTTACACATACACATGTTCGTACATTTTTCTGTTTTTTAAACCTCCAAAGCAAGGTTTTAATTTTTTTTTTTTGCAAATGTCTAAATATTCTGTCACTTAAGGAAAAGAGTTTGAATTGAAAATACGCTTATGTTTATCCAAAACATTTCACTTTGCACATTACTGCAGTTTTTTTGTTTTTTACACAACTTCTAAGTGTGGACATTGGACCCCAATATCAAAAAAATAAACTCTCTAATGACAAGTATAAGTTTTTGAGGAAAAAAAATGGTTTTAAGTATAGACACTGGATCCCCAATATCTAGAAAGTTATTTCTATTAACAAGTCTTGAGGGGAGACAAAAGAACTGGAAAAATTAGCTTAGAAAATGCAAGGAAGCAAAATAAAACGGAAAGAAATTTACTAAATTTTTAGTTCAAATTTACTAATACTGAAACTTTCAACCGGCAAAGTTTCATCTTTTTCAAATCAAGAACAACTCACTTGGAGTTTTAAATAAATAAGCTTAAGTTAGTCACATCTGGTCCAAACAGAATTCTAGTGCCATTACTTTGTTTGCTTTTGGTCAAATTTGCCTGTAGTCTTTTGATGTGAGCCACTCTGTTATGAAGATACTGGCATCTGTATTTTTCCTTATGGTAATTGGGACTAGACTTCTTGATCTTCTGATATTCTTGTGAGACTTCTTCATGAAC
>NW_007730158.1:187417-190170 GCF_000696425.1 Galeopterus variegatus
TGGGTGGGTGGGGATGGTGGCTGCTGCAGGAGATTTTTCACTGATGGGATTCAAATGACCATGTAATAATGTTGGCAGTACTGTCAGGTGAGATATTTGAGCTTTTTTTTAATCATTAAAGGATCAATGAAACCTGAATCTAAAAGCTGTTTCTGAGAAGATTCAGCTTCTTTACTAGAATATACAGGAGATTCTGAACGGCAGGTGCTGGCAACATTCTAAGATGGATTAAGTTTTCTAAAGAGCACAGACTCCAAAGACCCTCTGTCTATTTCATTGTATCCGGGCCCGTCTCTTTGAAACTCTTTAAAAACTATCCTTCAGAGTATGTGAGAGGCCCTTAGGATTCAGATTGGCTACCTGTTGCAGAATTGCTCTTAGGCAGTTCTTTGTCTTGTTGATTGACACCATTTTTCTGGAGTCGCGCAAACAGCTCAGGTTTCTCTCAGGGCTTCAGTGCAAGTGAATCACCCTGTCCCGATGTGGTCGCTTGGAAACACTTCTGTCGCCGTGTGTCTGCCGAATCCGTGCATTGATAACTTGTGCATCAGTTGCGGGATTCCTCCGCTGCCTGGGTTATTCTTTCTTGTGTCATCTGACATAAGTCGTTTGTTGCACACACTGTTATTTTAGCTTGTATAAGTCCCAGGTAAATCCCTGTACCGACCGGGGGCGGGGGGCGCGGAATTTCACCTGGCAGTTGAGCTGGGTGGCTCCAGAGCTGGACAACATTTGCTGAATGCAGTCAATGCTGCCCTGAGGATTGTCTTTGCCCACATTTGACAAACACAAGTTAAAGTTATGCACTTCGTTGAGGGGATCATTTTCGGGAATTCTGACAAGCCCTTAGAGCTCTTGGAGCTGAATTGAAGTTTGAAAAGGAATTAAATTCTTGTGGCTCTAATAAGTCTCTAGCGCTCCGATCGCCTTCTCTCTCGGTGAGCTTCACGTGCAGCACGGTTNTTGCACACACTGTTATTTTAGCTTGTATAAGTCCCAGGTAAATCCCTGTACCGACCGGGGGGCGGGGGGCGCGGAATTTCACCTGGCAGTTGAGCTGGGGGGCTCCAGAGCTGGACAACATTTGCTGAATGCAGTCAATGCTGCACCAAGAGACTTGACCATAATCTAGCATGGCTTCTAGCAGTGTAAGGTTTTGTCCCTATGAGAACCCCAGTTTCCCCTGCACCCACCGCTCATCACCACCCACGTTAAAAAGCCTGTCTGAGAAAGCTTAATGCTTCCAGGAAAAATTAATATTTATTCTAACCAACACCTGATGATGAGCCCCTGATCTCCCTTAGAGCATTTACTAAAGGGATTACAGTTGTAAATGTGTATCTCTTGCAACTCACAAGCTTCTCTTTCACAGACCCGAGAGCCATTCTTTTTAAATGTAATCATCAGGAAGGATAAGGCCTCTGTTTCCCAGACTCTGTTCGAGGATAAAATCCTAACTTCAGTAATCGCCAGCTAACAGACACAACCCAATCACATTTATACTGACCAACGCTTTGTACTTTCTCACTTCTCTGACTGAGTTCCCTTATAATCCCCCTTCCTTCATTCTCCCAGCTCTCTGCACAAATGTAAAAGAAGTTACTGACAGTAGGGGTCAGTAGTTACCAAATAAAATCGGTTTCACTGCTTTAATATCAGACTATTTATCTTTGACAACAGCTTCATTGTGGGGGGTGGGGACAGTGACCTGAGGAGTTATGGAGATAGTTAATGCAGTAGAACACTGCATCCTGAGGGGCCAAATGAATGGGTCATCAGTAGGGGTAGCACTCAGTCTTTACAATCAAATCAATGATGGGTCCTCAGCAGGTCGAGAGCTGTTGCCTCAATAAAAGGTCATGATCCCTTGTCCAGTTTCTGGGTCTGAGCCAGTTATTTTTGTATCCACAAGCCATTGAAATAAAGAGGAGTTGGGTCCCTAGGAAGAGAGACCCTGTAATATCATGGCAAGTATATATGGTATCTAGTCTCCCAGACCTCTTCCAAAGGAATCTATGACCATTAACTCAGGGAACTATACTTGTACACTGGAGAAGGTAGAATGGCCAAATACTGCAATGTTTGTTGGACACAGAGTCAAAGTTGACACAGAGCCAGAGACCCAAAGTGTCATCATGTTCCCCTGTTAGAGTGGGGGGAATTGGAGGCCAGGTAATAACTAAAATCCTAGTCTAGATCCAGTTCATAAATGAGCTCACCAGTCTTTAGACCCATCTGGTGTTCATGTCTCTGATTCTTGAATTTGTAATTGGAATAGACATACGTGGGAGTTGGCATACCTCCTGTATTGGTTCCTCAGCCTGTGGCGTAAGAACTGTCAGAGTGAGCAGGACTATGAAGCCATGGTGGAGCCAGAAACTTTTAAAAGGACACAGTGTTTTTCTTGGCATGCGTTTCTCTGAGTTCCCTCTCTTCTCATGGTTATTTGATATTTTGAACCTTGGTTATGNGTGCTTTTTTATTTGGTCCTTGTGTTTTTTAGACATCGTTTTGAATTTCTTGTGAGGCTTTGAATGGTTTTCTTTTATAGCCTTTGGACACTTTAGTAGGTTTCCAGGGTGTAAGGTTTCCAGAGAAGTCCTAGAGGTACATTTGTCTTGCTGATTCTCATAGATACAACCATTTTGACTAAAAGTGTCAACAGGTAGGTCTTGAGTCCCCTGGCCTTCTCGAGTTGTAGGGGAATTGGGGTTAGAGTTTACAGTCTGAGGAGGATTTGAGATGGGCAGGTG
>NW_007730158.1:191155-200687 GCF_000696425.1 Galeopterus variegatus
TTGCACACACTGTTATTTTAGCTTGTATAAGTCCCAGGTAAATCCCTGTACCGACCGGGGGCGGGGGGCGCGGAATTTCACCTGGCAGTTGAGCTGGGTGGCTCCAGAGCTGGACAACATTTGCTGAATGCAGTCAATGCTGCCCTGAGGATTGTCTTTGCCCACATTTGACAAACACAAGTTAAAGTTATGCACTTCGTTGAGGGGATCATTTTCGGGAATTCTGACAAGCCCTTAGAGCTCTTGGAGCTGAATTGAAGTTTGAAAAGGAATTAAATTCTTGTGGCTCTAATAAGTCTCTAGCGCTCCGATCGCCTTCTCTCTCGGTGAGCTTCACGTGCAGCACGGTTACGTCCTGCCCCAGCCACTCGGGCGTCAGTCTGCAGCGTTGCTCCTCCTGCAGGCCCGCCGCAGTCTTACACTCCCTGAGGGGCTGACAGCGGGGCTCTAGCTTCACTTGTGGCCATCCCGCTGCTGACGATTGCCTTTTTAAATTAAGCAAATCAATTTCTCAACAATTTCAAGCATTTAGAAATAGATAACATACAAAACTACCTGATTATAAGGCTTCCTACCACATTTGCCTAAGTACAGGATTCTTGTATTGATACAGTATCAATATAATAATTTGAAGTAATTTTTTCACCATGTCTACACAAACACCTTCCTAGGATTACACAATTGCCATTTAAAGAGCAGCCTCAGGCCACCAAAGTATACTCCTTTGATAACTTGAGACCAAGAGATGGTTGCTAATTAGGTTTTTCAGTTAATGATTGGGACTGATCAAGGGCTATTTGGAAAGTAAATTAATATAAGCATTAAACCTGGATCTACCTTCCAGGACTAAGCTGGCAATTGTTGAAGTGGCTTTTCTTTTATGTTCAAACTTTGATTTGGGGGCTTTCAGCTATGACCTAACCCAGTCTGTTTCAGGTTATTGCAACCCAGTATTTTCCCCTAAAAAAAAGATAGTGCTTAAATTTTACTATTAATGTTTATCTAAACTCATAATGGGACTTTCCAAGTTTTGTGTTAAAACTATGGTGTAACCTTCTTAATTAAAGATTAGCTAAATGAATCCCTCACTGGGCTGCAATTTTACTTTTCTGTTTTGTAATTCTTATAAATGTCTTTAACCACAATGCTATGGTCATTTTATTGACAGGATGATACCATTATTGTTTTGGGTCACCTTATCTAATATGAATATATCTCTGTCACATACTTGTAAAAAAGATGTTAATTGCTAGTATGTATTGAGTAGTCATTTTGTTGGCCATATGATTGATATTATTGTGTGATTATTACGTAGTTGATACTTGTTTTCTGTTGACTTCATTCAGATGCTCACACATTAATGTATATGAAATCAAGTTTGTGATTGAATAAGATTAAAATGATTTTTGGTCATGCTTTACAAATTGGCAAAAAAAAAAACACCCTAAGTTCTAATGTTATCTGTTAATTTTTAAAGATATTGTCTTCATGCTTTAATTCTTTAATAAATAGGTGTAACATATTCCAAATTTAAAAGTCAAAAGTAAAAAGTAAGTCATCCTTCTCTTTTGCTGTCCAAGGGAAGAATAAATCTTTCTGCAAAGCCAAAAATAGAAGTTCTGGTCTTCAAATATATTCAAATACAGCTTTTATATGGCTGGCTAAGGAAATACAGCCTAAAAGGGCTGACTATAAGCACTAAGTATGCAGGGCTTAGAATTTACCTTCCCCAAATCAAGGCAAGTCCTTGAGAAACATCCATGATAGTGCCCAGGGTCTTTAAGGCTCAAACAAAGATCACTCTTCATATCATTCATCTGTTCACAATTATTTTATTATATGCCTGTTATGAATTGCCACTGTTTAAGCAATAGGGGTATATATTATGAAAACAATAAACAATAGACAAAAATCTCGGACCAGTAGAGGTTTTATTATAGTAGAAAGAAACAAACTGCCTACCTAAATAAAATATATAACGTTAGATGGTGGGGAAAAAAAGGGAGATGAAGACTCTACGAGTTGGAGTGAGCTGGTGAAAGAGCATGATAGGCAGAGGAAACAGCAAATACAAAGGCCCTGAGGCAGAGTGTGTGTGGCACATTTGAGAGAAAAACAGGACCAGTGAGGGTTGAGCAAATTGATAAAGGGGGAACACTCATAAAAGGTAGGGTCAGAGAGATACCAAAGGGGCCCTTGTGGACATTTTATGGACTTTAAGAGAGATCCAAAGTCATCAGAGGATTCTGAGTAGAGGTGTGATATCATCTGACATATTTGAACAGGAACAATTTAGCTGTTGTGTTGAAAATAAATGGGATGCAAGGGGGCAGAGTAAGGGAGATTTGTTAGGCTACAGCATCTGATTAGGTAGGAAATGATGAGTTGAATCAGAGAAATGGTAAGAATTGGTCTAATTCTGAATGTTTTGAAGGTAGAGATTATAGGATATGGAATGTGGGAGAAAGAGTTGACTCCAAGTTGTGTTTTTGTATTTATTTTGTTTGGCTTTGTTTTGTTCGAGCTACTGGAAGAGTAGGATTGTCAGCAATTATCATCTCTCTGACCCCGTCTTCTACTAGTATCATCAGGTGGATGAAGAAGACCATGGAAGTTCAGGTTTGAGGATTGGGGGAAAGATCAAGAATTCAGTTTGGGATGTTTTTTTTTTTTTCTCTTTTTTCGTGTCCGGCAACGGGATCGCAACCCTCGGTGTTGCGCCCGCACCTCGCTCAGCCAGTGAGCGGGAACCGGTCTGTATGTGGGATCCGAACCCTCAGCGGGAGCGCCGCCGCACTCTCAAGCGGTGCACTGTAGCAGTGCGCCACCGGGCCGGCCCGGGATGTTTTAAGTTTGAGATGCTCATTAGATGTCCACTTGGAGATGTCTGTTAGGCAGAGGAAGTAAGCATTGGAAGCAGTGTTAATTTTGGAATTCGCTTTTAAGCTGACAGTCAAGGGATAGAGTTAAAAGTACAAGGTCCTCACAATAATGAAATATAGATAGCATTAACTGAGGTACACTGCCAGAAGGCAAGAGCCCTACCCAGGGTAATCAAATTCTGAGAACAGATCCGAGACCCAGTGGACCAAAATATTAGCTGCTGGATAACTGAAAAGCAGGAAATCATAAACTCCGCAAGACCAGATGGCTTTCTCGAGAAAGCACTGCTAGGAAAGAGGAAGACAACTTTGAAAGGGGAACCATCCCTTAGAGGTTTAGTAATGCAGAAAAATAAAGCAGGCAGTTGAAGAGTTCTATAGAAACAAGTTAATACGTCACAGAATCAGAAAACGGACCACTAAAATCTCCCCATATGGTACTGTTTACTAAAGAAATTGTATTTCACCGTACCAACAGAAGAGTGTTCTAATTTGGAAACTGAGTTAGCCACTCCAAACCCTCCACTTCCAATGGCCCATTGATGCTGGCTCTAGTGGATGCTGTAATGAACCACCTATATTCCTATTTGGGAACAAAGAACTTATTTCTCCAGCTACTGAGAATGCTACCAGAAAACAAGCCTCATCTTTCAACTCCATAGGGCAACCTTAGGAAATTAATACAAGCCCCATTCCAGGATTTGCTCCTACCTCTCTTCCTGGCCTTTAGGCCAATAACAAGGGTAGTCATAAAGTAACCTGGCCCAAGTTGTGTGGTCTTGCTGAAGGAAGAAAGGGACTGTACCACATAAGAGCTGCAGGACTTAGCCACATCTACCCACAGGAGCTAGGAGAATATTCATGGGACCGGATTCCAAGGGTGCTTGATCAAGTGGTGCAGAACATAAAGTTGGATAACAGTTTATTTATTCAGGAGCACTGTTGGGAAAATGGAACAATTTCGTCAGGCTACCCTCGCCTCAGAGCTGGTTCAGGGTCATTCGGTAAACACTGTGTATGTGGATGGAGTAAGTGCACCTGCACGGTGCCGCTTTGGCTGGTGTTTACTGCCTCAGGCACCCACCCTGCACAGCCATGTTTTTCCAGACCTGCAGCTTCCAAGGACCATGTGGCCAGTTACCTAGCTTATAGTACTGTGTGAAGGGGTCTGGTGACCCAGCCTGGCATGTGAAGGGTTTGTGACCCAGTCTGTGAATGGGCTTGAGGGGTCTGGGGGCTCCAGACCCAGCCCTACCTCAACCATCAGCCCAGTCGGTGCAGGATTACCAGTAGATAAAAGAGCCACGACAACTAGCGTGGTTGCCTTGCTTTACAACTGGCGTCATGAACAGGATTAAGAGCTAGACAATTGGTGCTGTGAGCAAGATACGCGACATCAGCCTTAGCCTCACAGTAGCCTTTGTCGTAGCTGGACAAGCACTCTTCTGGCATGCAGGATTTTTAACACCCTGGCAAGAACCCCAGGAGGTGGTATGAACACACTGCTAAGATGGTTCCTAGAAGCATGGAAGAAGAAATGGCCCACGTGATGCCATGTATAAATGTTGAAAAGCCATGTTACATGATGGAAAAAAGGTGAAAAGAGTGAGAAAACCGGGCATGCTTGAGTGGGTATGCTATATGACCCTGCAAAACACAGTAGATGACTAAATTCAAAGCAGCAAGAAATGCACTAAAGAGGGGTGTACCAACATCTCTCCAAAGTTAGTGGTGGCTGTCCTATGAATTGATGGTAAGTAATACCATTACAGTACTGGACTCTCGTGGAGAGCAATGGAGATAATAAAATCCTAAGGCTAGGTGGCAGCAGTTAACAATCAGAGACCACAGCATCCACATGGATACAATTATTGTAATGAGCAGTGAGAACTGCAGAACTGTTGGCACACAACAACTCCATCCAAACCCCGGCACCAAGAGACTTGACCATAATCTAGCATGGCTTCTAGCAGTGTAAGGTTTTGTCCCTATGAGAACCCCAGTTTCCCCTGCACCCACCGCTCATCACCACCCACATTAAAAAGCCTGTCTGAGAAAGCTTAATGCTTCCAGGAAAAATTAATATTTATTCTAACCAACACCTGATGGTGAGCCCCTGGTCTCCCTTAGAGCATTTACTAAAGGGATTACAGTTGTAAATGTGTATCTCTTGCAACTCACAAGCTTCTCTTTCACAGACCCGAGAGCCATTCTTTTTAAATGTAATCATCAGGAAGGATAAGGCCTCTGTTTCCCAGACTCTGTTCGAGGATAAAATCCTAACTTCAGTAATCGCCAGCTAACAGACACAACCCAATCACATTTATACTGACCAACGCTTTGTACTTTCTCACTTCTCTGACTGAGTTCCCTTATAATCCCCCTTCCTTCATTCTCCCAGCTCTCTGCACAAATGTAAAAGAAGTTACTGACAGTAGGGGTCAGTAGTTACCAAATAAAATCGGTTTCACTGCTTTAATATCAGACTATTTATCTTTGACAACAGCTTCATTGTGGGGGGTGGGGACAGTGACCTGAGGAGTTATGGAGATAGTTAATGCAGTAGAACACTGCATCCTGAGGGGCCAAATGAATGGGTCATCAGTAGGGGTAGCACTCAGTCTTTACAATCAAATCAATGATGGGTCCTCAGCAGGTCGAGAGCTGTTGCCTCAATAAAAGGTCATGATCCCTTGTCCAGTTTCTGGGTCTGAGCCAGTTATTTTTGTATCCACAAGCCATTGAAATAAAGAGGAGTTGGGTCCCTAGGAAGAGAGACCCTGTAATATCATGGCAAGTATATATGGTATCTAGTCTCCCAGACCTCTTCCAAAGGAATCTATGACCATTAACTCAGGGAACTATACTTGTACACTGGAGAAGGTAGAATGGCCAAATACTGCAATGTTTGTTGGACACAGAGTCAAAGTTGACACAGAGCCAGAGACCCAAAGTGTCATCATGTTCCCCTGTTAGAGTGGGGGGAATTGGAGGCCAGGTAATAACTAAAATCCTAGTCTAGATCCAGTTCATAAATGAGTTCACCAGTCTTTAGACCCATCTGGTGTTCATGTCTCTGATTCTTGAATTTGTAATTGGAATAGACATACGTGGGAGTTGGCATACCTCCTGTATTGGTTCCTCAGCCTGTGGCGTAAGAACTGTCAGAGTGAGCAGGACTATGAAGCCATGGTGGAGCCAGAAACTGCATGAGCTCCAAAAGATTTTAAAAGGACACAGTGTTTTTCTTGGCATGCGTTTCTCTGAGTTCCCTCTCTTCTCATGGTTATTTGATATTTTGAACCTTGGTTATGGAGCAAGATGACTTTATTTACATAAATGTAATGTTGTTTTTCAGCCAGCCTGAAGCTGCAGGCTTGCACCTACTACCCAGACCCTGAGATAACAACAAAGGTGGGAGCAAAAACCAGATGGAGTCTTGGCGAGACTTTGTGCCTGAGACCTTGCATGAAGCCCTCACTGCTCAAGTGCCCCTCACTCCTCACGTGCCCCTCACTCCTGCTTTTCATTTTCCCACGTTCTATTCCCTCAGCCTCCTCTTCAGAAACCCCTCAGTAAACCTGAGTCTTTGAGGTGGCTTTAGCCTGGCCTTTCTCCTTCAGGTTTACCAGAGATATGGGTTAGCCTAACATCTCTCCACAGGTCACTGGTATTCCTGAATAAAAGCTGACTTCCATTTTCACCAACATTTGACTTTTAAGCAGTTTGTTTTTGAAACGGGGCAAACAGCTAGACCTGTGTGTTTCTGCTAACAACTATCATAGTGGGTATATTTGTTTTCTAAGGCTGCTGTAGCAAAGTAACACAAATTGAACGGCTTAAAACAACAGAAATTTATTCTCACAGTTCTGGAAGCCAGCAGTCCAAAATCAAGGTGTTGGCAGAGTTGATTCCTTTTTGAGGACTCAGAGGGAGAATCAGTGCCGTACCTCTTTCCTAGCTTCTTGAGGTTGCTGGAAGTCCTCGACGTTCCTTATCTTGCAGCTGCCTAACTCTAATTTCATCACATGTTCATCTTCCCTGTGCATCTGTCTTGGTGTCTCTTCTAAAATTGCCAGTCAGTTTAGATTTAGGACTCCAATATGACCTCATCTTAACTAATTACATCTGCAAAGACCCTCTTTGCAAATAAGGCCACATTCTGAGGTTCCAGAAAGGACATGAATTTTTGGGAGATGCTGTTCAACCCAATAGAGTGGGAAAACTGCCCTCCCTTAGCCAAGACAAAATGAAAACACTTCATTTTGAGAGAGTGGAAGGGGAGGGAAATCGAATGCCACCCTTAAAAGACCTAAAGGTGCAAGGAATTGGGGGGCGGGGGAGGGAAGTTCTTTATCATATTTCCATTTTAATATACTAATCTTGCCCCTGCAAAAATCAGATTCTGGAAGAGGACATTTATCTACTGCAAACTCATCCAACTAGTAGCTCTAGTTGAGCAGCCTAACCAGAAGTGCTATCTTCCCAAGAAGAGATTGAGAACAGTTTGTTACATGGTATTCAACCACTTGCCTTCATTTCCATTCCAATCAGAAGCATTTTGCATTAATCTGGAATGGACAAAGTATGCATTTCAATCTTGCCGTAAGGTTAGATTTAGGGTTTTCCTACCCTTTGTTAATATTTGTATATTCCAAAGAGACTTGAATTAGCTGAACATCTCACGTAACATGACACTGATTCATTTTGTTGATGAAATCATGGGTTAGATGAGAAAGAAGTGGCTAGTACATTGGAGGCCTTGGAAAGAGATTGCGCTGCAGATTGGGTATCAAAATCCAGAGGAAATAATATTCTACTGGAGAATAATCTTTTGTCATCTTCCCTTTACTGTCCAAAGTATACTGGATTTCTCCTTAGAAAATCCATTTTACACCAGAATGATTTTATGATTGTTTAATGCAGGGTATCTTAACTCTGTACTACTCATATTTTGGCCTGGATACTTTTGAGGGGGGGCAGGGAGGGGAGTGCTGTGCTGTGCATTGTAGAATATTTGTAGCACGTAGGACCTCTAGCCTCCTTCCACTAAATGCAAGTAGTACCGCCCTCCCTGCCACCCCAAGTGACAACCAACAATGTCTCTAGAATTTGCCAAATATCTCCTGGGGCGGGGAGTTTTCCCATTTGAAAACATCAATTTAATGCATAGATTTGGGTTGAAATATATTCAACCTAAAAGNGCTGCAGATTGGGTATCAAAATCCAGAGGAAATAATATTCTACTGGAGAATAATCTTTTGTCATCTTCCCTTTACTGTCCAAAGTATACTGGATTTCTCCTTAGAAAATCCATTTTACACCAGAATGATTTTATGATTGTTTAATGCAGGGTGTCTTAACTCTGTACTACTCATATTTTGGCCTGGATACTTTTTGGGGGGGCCGGGGGGGAGTGCTGTGCTGTGCATTGTAGAATATTTGTAGCACGTAGGACCTCTAGCCTCCTTCCACTCAATGCAAGTAGTACCACCCTCCCTGCCACCCCAAGTGACAACCAACAATGTCTCTAGAATTTGCCAAATATCTCCTGGGGCGGGGAGTAGAGCAAAATCACTCCCATTTGAAAACATCAATTTAATGCATAGATTTGGGTTGAAATATATTCAACCTAAAAGTGTCAGTGGAAAAGTTAACTTTAACACTTTTCTGTAATTTTTCCATACACAGGTAATGTTCCATACTCTGTGCTCAAAGGGAGGTGGGTTCCTGGTTCTGATTCACTCAGATTGAGGTAGTAGAGAGATCTTTTCAGTTCTAATTTTTTAATAAGTATATTCTATCAGAGATTGATGGACTGTATGTGCAAACTTGTTCTGAAGGTCTGTGCATATTTAAGTGCATGTCTTTTTCAGAGCTGTTTTGAGTTAATCTTGGGTTGTCTTTTGAGTATTTTGTGATCTATCTTCATCTTACATGTGAAGTTATTTATATGCTCTTCTTGTTATTTTTTAATGAGGTTCTTAATTTGGGACTACTCACTTTTTGGGGGCAGTGGGTGAGGAGGGAGCAATCACTGTTTAGAAGCCTGCATTATGAATATTAGAAGTAAGTGGCCGGGATGAACATAAACTGTCCATAAACCCAATGTGGCAGATCCACTAGTCTGCATACCTTTGCTTACATTTTGAAGTTCAAAGAATCTTTTAAAAATTTTTTACTGACAGTATTTGACTAATGGACATTAAAACATTCATATATATTGTTATTGTAAGATGTAAACTCACAATCTATCTTGATCTTCATGGACGTTGCACTAAGGATAAAAAACCTATACAGCAGAGACTACTGAGAAAAAAATTGACAATGGAATTGTATAGAAAGCCACTGAAAGTTTTTTGGTCTTTTTGTCTAGTTGAAGGTAAAAAGAATTTACAACAACAATTTAAATGTAAATTCAGAGCTCTAACTGTTCTCGGGGAGAAGGAATCTCACATTGGAAATGTGGCAATGACAAGATTACATATTCAAAAGTGTTTTATCTCATCTCTCGTTTTACAATTAAAGCTGGATTTGTTTTTGTTTTTGTTTTTTTAATCTCAGTAATCATCATACATTGTTTTTAATCCTTCCGGGTAGAAGCAGCACAGTACAGCTGCAGGTATCTAGGATGCCTAGGAGAGACAAGA
>NW_007730158.1:201268-202691 GCF_000696425.1 Galeopterus variegatus
ATTTGTTTTTGTTTTTGTTTTTTTAATCTCAGTAATCATCATACATTGTTTTTAATCCTTCCAGGTAGAAGCAGCACAGTACAGCTGCAGGTATCTAGGATGCCTAGGAGAGACCAGACAAATGGGTGAAACCCTTTGACCAGCAGATGGCAGCAGGGGCCCAGGCACCTTTCTAGTCCTAGAAAAGGGTTTTTAAAGCTGCTTGAGCAGTGGCAGAGCCAGAGAGGGAGTCTGGGAAGCCAGAGACTGAACTGTACTGAGCCAAATGGTCACCCAAGTGCCAGTTCATTTGGGAAATTGGGAGGAGGTAACAGCCTTCAAGAGGTCAGAACAAAGAAAAAGAGGGGTGAACTAGAAGATTTTTCCTGCCACTCATCAAACTGCACAAAGCAGAACAGCCAGAGGTTAGAAAAGACAGGAGTGGTGTGGTGGGCAAAAGCCTGAGCCTGGATTCTAAATCACTAGTTTTAAATTCCTCCTTTGGTCTCTTTGAGGAGACACAAAATCGGGAACTTCTCAGGCACTCTCCAAATGGCAGTCAGAGAATCTTATTTATTATCTTCTCTTATCCAGAGAGTAAATTTTATTGATAACTCAGAGACGGATGGACAGAGATGGTGAAGAAAACCTCCCGAAAAAGTGCTTTGTTAATAAAAGTATAGCCACAGTCTCCAATCTGAGTTTTTACTTCTCTTAATTCTTTTGCTTCAAATAGTAAAACCAGTGATACTCACATGTGAGAAAATTCACTTTTTTTTCTCCGCATAAATCATTACTTAAGAATTTCATTGATAATTCCCCTGGGAGAAAGCATCAAGATGAATCAAAATGAAAGTGTCATTTTATTGGAATATTTTTAAAGTAAATTTCCACTGTAGGAAGAGACTTGATGTATAAAAAGTAAGCTTTAGAAATAGTAATCACAAACAATAATTGAGGTCTTACTCTGGGCAGGGCATTGTTCTATTGCTCTGCATTTTTTGTAGACTAGTGGTTCACTGACGAGCTGCATCAGAATCAGCTGAGGATTTGTCAGAAGTGCAAATTCTCACACCACCCTAGATCTACTGAATCAGAAACTCGAATGATAGGGTTCAGTCCTCTGTGTTTTAACTAATCCTCTAGGTGATTCTGATGCATGCTAATGTGTAAAAACCCTAGTGTTGAATATTACATTTGATCTTTACAACAACCTTAAGAATTCTGGAGAATCTAAGGCCAGCATACACCTCCACGCACACGTGAGGTGTGTGTGGCCAGGGGTAGCTGGAGGTGGCCAAATGAGCACTATTTATCCTGCCAAGTTAACTGAAGATGATTAGTCAAACCTCATCACTTGTGAAATGCATGGAGAAATGGAATCAGCATCAGCTAGAGCAGTGGTTTTCAAGTGAAAGTGAGTATCAGAATCGCCTGCTTTGAG
>NW_007730158.1:203286-203688 GCF_000696425.1 Galeopterus variegatus
TTTTTCAGGAGCAGCCTTTGGAATACTTAGCACCTTTTCCCTGAGGGTCTTCTGAAAATGAACTCTGCCTGACTGCCATTCTGAAACTGTTTAGTCATTTAAATAAGAAGAGACAAATTTGCGTAGAGTTCCACAGTTAGAAGCTTATTTTATTGTAGTAAAGAAGGTTTATATTCTGAGAAGGTGTGTGTGTGCTGGAAAATGAGCCTGTTGTATAGAGATCTGCCCCCAGACTGGACTGGGCTTCAGTCACATACTTAACAATAACTGTTTGTCCATGATGAATTCTACATTTTCTTTTCTTTTATATCTCTACATTGGGTCAAACACTAGGCTAGGAGCTGGGGATTCAAAGGTAAACAATACAGAGTGTTGACTTTAAAGGGCCTTCAAAAAGTTCAT
>NW_007730158.1:204618-204942 GCF_000696425.1 Galeopterus variegatus
AGAACTTAGGGAAATGGGAACTCTCATACAATAATGTTGGTTAGAGTCTACATTTAAAAATGTTTGTACAGTAGACTGACAGTATAAATAAAGCTGAAGCAGCACATGCCTCAAGACAAAGAAATCCCACTTTCAGAGCAGTGTCCCTACATTTAAAAATTTTATATTCTTTTGGTAAATGATTTTGGGCATATATTCCCAATATATGTGTGTAAATTTAACTTTTAAATTATCTACATTATGTGAGTATATATATATATATATATATAACTGTATATGTTATAAAGCATTCACAAATCATAAAGGATAAGATAAAGGTGAAAA
>NW_007730159.1:0-6117 GCF_000696425.1 Galeopterus variegatus
CTTGAAAGGAGCAAATTCATTTTTTCTCCTTTAGTCATGGAACATTTTTTCAAATGAAAAATTTTTTAATAGAATTTGTCATGTAAAATTGATAAAAGTAAAGCTAAAGAAGTATGTGTATATGTTTATGTGCATGTGTGTCTGTGCGTCTACATACACGTGTCTGTGTGAGGGTGTATGTCTGTTTACATGTGTGTCATGTGTCAGTGAGTATAAGACTGTGTGAATGTACGCATGTACATATGTATATGTGCATATGAGTGTGTGTTTGGGTGTACATATATTTGTGTGGTTTGCGTGTCTGTGTGTCTATATCTCTGTGTGCCTGTATTTGAGTTTGTTTCTATATCTCTGTGTACTGGTTTGGAAGAATAACTGAGATACCGTAAGGGAAAGCCAGGGCACAGTGCTCAGTAGGTGTTAGTGCAGTCTTTCCTTCCCTGCTGCACTCCCTACCCCCTCCTCTTCCCACCAGCCTCAGGTTGCCCATAGTGCTTTATCATGCTTTTAGTATAGCATCCAGCTCTAGCCTAGTGTTTAGCAAGTACTCAGTACTCAGTAGATATTTGTTGAGATAAAGGAAACCAGGCAGGCAGGCAGACAGAGGGCAAGTGATAAGTGGCAGGCAAGTAATAAAGTTGGCTGGAGGTGACAGTCAGGGTGGGGAGCTTAGCAGGCCCTTCTGGTCAGTGGTTTCTCCTTCCTGATCATCCATCAGGTCTCTAGTGGACTATTTCAGTGTGAATTTGGATGACAGAGAGTGTGTATGTAACGGCACCTGTTCCTGCCAGAGGATCAAGTTTAAGGGAGGCTTAAAGGAATCTAAATTGTGAAAAAAAGAAAAGAAGAAAGACAGGAGAAAATAAATCTGATTAGCATGAGGGACCAACGCAGTAGTGAGGTAAGGACTGTCACCACCATAATTATATACCACTTATTAACCACCTACTATTACAGGCCACCATGCTAGTAGCTGAGAGTGTAAAGTAGAAGGTAGGGTTCTTGTCCTCCAGAGGCTTCTAATACTGGAAATGGCATTGGGTAGAAGAAGAAGAATTATTGCACACTTACTATCTGTTCAGTACTGAGATAAATGTTTAAAGATATTATGCCAAGAAACAAATATAACTATTCTCCAAGGAGAAACTAAGATTCAGAGGGGTTCAGAAACTTTCTCCAGCTCCCCCATCACATAAGCAGTAGAACTGGGAGAAGAACTCAGGTCCATCTGGCTTTAATGGCCTTGTGTTGCCGGCAGGTGTATGAGTAAAGGTGTCAGGGCAAACATGTGAAAAAGAGAATTAGTGGGCTGGCCAGTTAGTTCAGTGGTTAGAGTGCTGTATTTATAACACCAAGGTCTAGGGTTCAAATTGGGAGAAGAACTCAGGTCCATCTGGCTTTAATGGCCTTGTGTTGCCGGCAGGTGTATGAGTAGAGGTGTGAGGGAAAACATGTGAAAAAGAGAATTAGTGGGCTGGCCAGTTAGTTAAGTGGTTAGAGTGCTGTATTTATAACACCAAGGTCTAGGGTTCAAATTCCTGTACCGGCCAGACACCAAAAAAGAAAAACAACAATAAAAAAGAGAATTAACTTGATGAGGAATCTTAGGTTCAGTGCCATGTGAGGAATATTTGATGATTGTTGCAGGAATCTAGAAGAAAAAGATTTTTTTGAGCCCTCAGATAGAAAGGGGAATTTTACAGAGGAAGTAGATCCTCAACTAGACACTTATGGCAGAATATGAATCCAGTAAGAGAAGACTGAAGGGAGAGTCATGCCAAATAGAAGGAGGCAGATATGTGCAAAAGTGGGAGGTGGAAAATTCTCACCTTCTGGGTTTGTGTTATGCAGGGTGGACTACTGAAGAGAGAGCACAGACTGTTCCAAACTTACTAGCACAGCAGCCTTAGACCAGTCACCTGATTTCCCTAAGCCTCAGTCTCCCTATCTGTACAACGATTGTGATAGTAGGCACTTCATTGGATTGTTGAGACCAGAGAAATGCATATAAAGTACCTCATCCCTTAAAGTCACCAGTCTAAGTTAGACTTCAATATAAATCAGGTTCCCTCTCTCTTAGTCTTCTATTTTCCTTCCTATGCACACTTGAATAAATTATATATGTGTGTGTTTATTTCTTTAATGTTTGTTTCCTGACTGTAAGTTCCATGAGAACAGGGACAATGTCTGTCCATCTCAGCATTCTCTTTAGTGCCTAGAACAGTAGACACTCAATAAATTTTTGTTAAGTGAATGAATACATAAATGTATGAATGGACAAATGAATTCATGAGTAAATGAATAATGATATGTCCTTCTCTGCCATGACTCTAAGAATCCAAGGGAAAAATATCTCTTTTTTCTGGTGAGGGGGCAGGTTGCTAATGCAGAAAAAAGCTTTCAGAGGATGCAGTTAGAGAATCACAGTTCTCCACAGGTCACCAGAGAGAGCACCATGTCTCCTCTGCCTCCCAGAGTGGCATGGAACCATTTCTGAATAGGAAAGAAATTACACAATCTTCCAGTTCAGCTGGTTCTAAGGTTTCACAACCCAGCTTTTTCTGACTTACTGAAGTCTGACATGCTGCTTCACTGGTATGACTTGTGATGTGCTTAGTGGACAATATCACTGCATGATCCCAGTGCTGCCTGACAATGACTGAGTGGATGGATAGCTAGACTTGCCAATAATTGTCTTATAATTCAGTGCAATTCAATATCCCTTTATGTAGAGTTGGGGAGGAAGAAAGAGGATAGATGAATGCACTAATAATTACTAGGCATTTGATATGTTCTATGACAGAGGTAAGTACAGAGAACTGGAGGGGACAGAGGAGGTTATACGGTCCAGCCTAATGTTAAGCAATGTACGTACAGTTGATAATGTTTATAGGTTTCAAAATGTTATTACTTATATCATCTCATTTTAGTCTCTCTGCAGTCATAGAAAATGGGGAAGAGTGGATAACATTTGCATTATTATTTGTTCCTATTATAAAGATAGAGAAACTGAGGCAAGTAGGTGTGGTCCAGGACATAGATCTGGTCTCAGTGGCAGGTGTGAACTCATGGCCCAGCTCTCATGACTATCAGCTTAGGGCCTTTTCTTCTGAACCACACTATCATTTACTTTTATGTTGACCAACAATACAAGACATTGCCTGCAATGTCACAATCCATCATCTTCTGTAATGTGTTACAGATGCACTTTTGTGATAGAAATTCAGATTAGAATAAATCAGGGGTTGGCAAACTAAGGCCCATGGGCCACATTGGTTTGTTGCCTGCTTCTGTAAAGAAAGCTTTATTGAGACAGAGTCACATCCACTCACTATTCTCTATGGCTGCTTTTGTACTACAAAGGAGAGCTGAATAGTTGCAATGGAGATGTATGGCTCACAAAGTCTAAAATATTTACTATCTAGTCCTTTGCAGAAAAAGTTGGGTACCCTCTGAAATAAATAAATGGAAGTAAATGGGAAAAAATGATTCATTCATTCACAGTAGTCAGTGAACCATAATTGAAAAAGAGAATGAGAATTGACCTCAGACAAAACCAGGTCAGAATATCACTTAGGCCACTTGAACAAGTTATTTATACTCTCTGGGCCTATTTCTGCATCTATCATCTTGCAAGGTTGCTGTAAGAGTTCTATGAGGTAAGGTATATGTATCAGTTATGTCTAGGTTTGGCCCTGTGAGACAGAAAATACAAAATGAAAATGTCTTACCCAAGACAAGGGTTTATTTCTTTCATGTGGAGGTCTGGAAGCTGGGTATTGGTCTGATGCTTCACGGTGTTAGGAACCCATACCCTTTCAACTTGTTGCTTTGCCATGTGTGGCTGTCATTCCTGAAGTCTTTTCATGGTCCAAGATGGTTACAGGAGCTCCAGTCACTACGCTATTGTTGCTACTGGTAGTATGATAATAAGAGGAAACAAATTGAAAATCAAAAACATGAAAATATAAACAGAGCCCTCCACAGAGTCCACACTAATTCAAGTCTAGCCAAAATGAAACCCCCTGCCATAAGACACCTAGCATATTCCATTTATTCCATTCCAGGGGTACACTGAGAAAGACCTGGAAGCAATGTTTTATTTATATTTAGCATCAAACACTTTACAAAGCATTTTCATATCTATTACCTCATTTGCTCTTCACAGTGATACCAGGCACACAGGTCTGGCTGCCTGCCCCCTTTCAAAAATAAACCACTCAAAAGTCAAACATCGGTAAAAACGGAAGTCAGGAATACCAATGACCTGAGGAGAGATGTTAGGCTAACCCATCTCTCTAGTGAACCTGAAGGAGAATGGCCAGACTAAGTCCATCTCAAGACTCAGATTTACTTAGGTATTTTTAAAGAGGGAATGGAACGTGGGAAAAGAAAAGCAGGAGGGAGGGGAACATGCAAGGGTCCAGGTGCAAATTCTCGCTAAGTCTCCATCTGGTTTCCACTCCTGTGCTTGCTGTTATCTCAGGGTCTGGGTAGTATGTGCAAGTCTGCAGCTTCAGGCTGGCTGGAAAACAACTTTACATTTATGTAAATTGCCGTCATCTTACCCAATAACTAAGGTTCAAAATATCAAATAACCATGGGGAAAGAGGGAATTCAGAGAAATACATGCCACGAAAAAAAACTGTGTCCTTTTAAAATTTTTTAGAGCCCATGTGGTTTTAGGTCCCAACATGGCTCTAGTCACGCTCACTCCAACTACAGTGCTCTGGAAAGGTAAGATGAACAAGTTTTAACATTATTATTTCTATTTTACACTTGATTCACACAGGTGCTAAGGAACAGATCCCAAAGAGTCTACAGCTAGGTCTTTAGATATTTGTTAGAAATGAAAGGTGAAGAATCATGATGCAGAATGAAGAAAATGACCCCAAACCTGGATCCCTAGCAGAAATGCAGCAGCACAAAGACAGTGGGCTAATGGTTTGGCCTCAGCCTCACCAAGCCAGTATCCTCACTTGTAAGATCAAGATAAGAGCACCTATTCGCTTTCGGGATTGTTGTGAAGATAGCAGACAATCTTAAGTCACCTAACACCTAAGACCAGTTCAGTGAAATCAGTTACTACCGAGGCTTATGTCTTACAACTGGCATGTCCTTGGAAAGTCACTTCCCTTTCCCAGGCCTTAGTTTCCTTTTCCAGGAAAACAAAGAATTTGGATTCAGCGACCATTCACCTAACACCTAAGACCAGTTCAGTGAAATCAGTTACTACCGAGGCTTATGTCTTACAACTGTCATGTCCTTGGAAAGTCACTTCCCTTTCCCAGGCCTTAGTTTCCTTTTCCAGGAAAACAAAGAATTTGGATTCAGCGACCATTCAACTAGGAACGTGCCTTTTTAACGGAAATAGCTCAGATTGGAGCTCAGGTTGGAATTCTCACTCTAGCTGCCTACTACCTTTGTGTCTCAGAAAAAGCTAAACACGTTCCCGACTCTCCGCATCTGTAAAATAGGGATAAATAGCACGTAGCTTAATGGAAAGCAAAGGCGAGTAAGGATTAAATGAAATCGGTGTCCAATACCCACCAGATTGTAAATTTTCACAGGCAGGACTCATCTATTTTGTAGAATTACAGAATGTCATACCTACTTCACAGGGCTGGCCACAGGATTAGATAAGCAAATTCCTGTAAAAGATCAGGAACAAGAGCTGGCACAAAACAAGCATTCAAGAATTATGACTATTCAATAAATGTTACTATTTTTTACACCAGCTTGCAGCAGTCCTGGTGTTCAGTAAACGGTCGATGAGCAGAGTTATAGGACACACATTTGATACACACCATCAGGGGCTGCAAAGAGTTTGAGTGAGTTCTGCGAGATGCGCCCTCACAGGGGGAAACTAGACACATGCTCCCTCCGGGCTTTTGAAAACCAAGCTGGTGCGATTAGAGCCAGCGCCCGGCTGCGGTGCGAGCAACCCGCGTGCTGGGCAGCACCTGCGGAAGCCAGGGAGAGCGGCGCGCCAGCGGCGCGGCCCCAGGTAAGCGCTGGCCAATGGCGGACCCGGTTCAAAGGGCCAATCAGGGCGCGCTTTACAGGGGCTGCGGCCGGCGGGGGGCGGGGCTGCGCGCGGGGCGGGGCTGCAGCCGG
>NW_007730159.1:6904-18913 GCF_000696425.1 Galeopterus variegatus
GGGGGGGGGGCGGCCGGCCGCGGGGACCGCATTACCGAGTGGCGGTGAGGCTCAGAATGGCTACGTGCGGGTCCCCGCTAGCTAAAATGTAATTTCAGATTGGACAAGTAAGTGACTCTCCTCTCAGTCCCACGTGGCACTAGGGGCCCTTGCAGCGCGCACGTCCAGGAAGAAGGTTCTCCAACCCGAGAGCGCACCGGCCGCGCCTCCCTCCCCTTTCCCGCGGCCGCCGCCGCCTCCTCCTTTTCCTCCTTCCCTTCTTCCGGCCACTGAAGGCTCCATCAGCCGGCTGTTGGTTCACGAGACGTTGTTGAGTGCCCCGTGTCCTCTTCTGGGTGAGGTGTCAGGCCACTCACGTGAAGGGTCGGCCTTTCCTGCACCCCCCAAGGCTGCCCATGAGATGTTTGGAACCCTGGTCCTTCCTCTCCTATCACTGCCCAGTTAACCATATTCCAGACATTCCCTGTGGCATTTTTGCAGTCTTTTAGTTCAAGTCTGGGTACCCAAGGGATTTTAGGGCCTGTGCTACTTGTAGCTTTAAACGCTTACAGCAGCTTGTGGTAGTGTTTGAGGTGCAATTTAGTTTAGATGGGATAATGCTGTTTGGTTACAGTGATCCTGGGTAGGAAAGGCCTAGGAAAGGGATCTTAACATTTTTGTTAATTTCCCTTCTATTTAAGGGTCGAAAAGATGCACAATGGTGGATTTCCCTAATCACGGGCTATTTTCCTCTAAAGCACTTCTTACGTCTTAACATTAATTTCGTCCCTAAGTTAAATGGTTAGTCATGACCAAGATGTGGAAGAGCAGCCCTTAGGTTAATTTTTAAAGTATGAGATCTGGAGGAGTGAAGCAATTATGCTTTTGAGGTGCAAATCAGTAGGAAAGAAGGAAAGTCTTCTCTTAGTTTGTGGTGGTTATTTAAACAGAATTTTGCTTTGTTTTGTTTTTCCTTGCTTATTCTTTTCTGTGACCCATGAAGTGTAGATCCTGACTTTTTCCTTTTTAAGTTGCTAGCTGGGTCTTCCAGCCTGTTCTTCTGGGAGTCTTCTGTGACTGCAGCCCTCATACTTAGCTCTTGACCTCATGGCCACTGGCCTGGCTCTTGGCAGGGCCAGCTGAGGAGGAAGGTCTAGTGGGAGGTCCAGAGGACTGTTATTAAGGATGATTGGGGGAACAGACCGAGGGGGTGAGAAGGGCCTGGAGATTGATTTCTGAGGGCAAGGAAGATTGAGAGCCTCCCTGGCTGGGTTTGGAAGTCCAAATATGTATATTGGGAGAAGAGAATACCCAGAGGATGGAGAGCTATGTCTTTCTGGATGAAATTAAGAAGTTTACTGGGCGGAGACCAGGCCTTCTTCCAGGCTGTATTAATTTTTGCTGTCAGTCTTGTCTTTTTCTGGAATTTGATTCCCTTTCTCTAACCTTTCCCTTAGTTGAAATCACAATTACTAGCTGGTTTTTAAAACAATTTGAGGTAATGAGTCTTGCCCTTAAACTCCCAGCCAGAGTAGGATCCCCCAAGAGGATTTGAAGTGATTATTTTACCAGAATGTACTAAAGAGGTCACCTACTCTCTCTCCTGACCACTTTTTTATAATGGAAGAACATAAAATCACCCCAGGTGGTGTAAGAGGAGGTCATCCAATTCAGTTCTGATTCATTCGTTTATCCATTTTGTGGCACATACTCAGCATGTCATACCTTCAGCCAGGCATGAACTCGGTTGGCACTGTGGTAGCTTCTGTGAAAGTAAAGATGAACAAGACTTGGTCTCTGCTTTCAAGCTTTGATCTAGTCTGCTTCAATTCAGTTTGATGAGGGAGATTATGTATTAGTAAGATTAGTGGCAAGGTTTACAGAAGGTTCTCAAGAGTAGAGAGAAGGGCAAATAGCCCAGTATGGGGGTTGGAAAGACTTCCCAGAGGAGCCAAAGCCTTAGTATGAGTAGGCTGGAGTAGGACAGAAGGGAAGGGGATTATGTGAATGCGGAACAGCATGTGCAGAACTACATAAGCATGGCACATGGTTGATTACTATGACTGAGCAGAAAAGGGTGAAGTGGGGAGTCACTAGATAGGAAGCTGGGGAGGGTGAAAGGGCAGATCAGGAAGGGTCTGGTGAATCATCTTAAGAGAGCTTGAAATATATCGCCAGTGCAATCAGTGACACTGTCAGATTTATGGTTTAGAAAGTTAATTCTGGCCGCAGGTTGGAGAATGAACTGGAGTGGTGAAGCCACTATTATAATACAAGTGAGAGATGGCTTAGAGCAATAGTTAAGGTAAGGGAGAGAGATTAGGAAAATAGAATGATTAGGAATTAATTACTGATTGAATGTAGGGGAAAAGAAGAAAAGTAGTAGTCAAGGTGCCATCTGGAAGGAGAAGGCATTCTCAACAGGTAAGGGAGAGAGATTAGGAAAATAGAATGATTAGGAATTAATTACTGATTGAATGTAGGAGAAAAGAAGAAAAGTAGTAGTCAAGGTGCCATCTGGAAGGAGAAGGCATTCTCAATTGGGACATTTTGTAGCAGCTTTATTGAGAAAAAATTGACACACAATAAACCATATATTTAAAGTCTAATTTGGGAAGTGTCATGTATATATCTATAACACCATCATCGCAATTTAGATAAAGTATGCATATGATACCTCTAAAGATTTCTTGTGCTCCTTTGTAATTGCTCTCTGTATATCTTCTTGGGTAAAGTGTATACAGGCATGTTTCTTTTTTTTTGGTTGGGGGTTGGGGGTGTGCTGGCCAGTCTGGGGATCTGAACCCTTGACCTGGGTGTTATCAACACCATGCTGTAACCTATTAAGCTAACTGGGAAGCCCTACATACTTCGTTTTATTGCACTTCACAGATAATTGTGGGTTGTTTTGTTTTGTTTTGTTTTTTTACAGATTGAAGGATTGTGGCAACCCTGAGTTGAGCAGGTCCATCGGCGCCTTTTTTTCCACCACTGTGCTTACTTTGTGTCTCTGTTTCAGATTTTGGTAATTCGTGCACTATTTCAAACTTTATTGTTATTGTTATATGTGTGATGGTGATCTGTGATCAGTGATCTTTGGTGTTACTATTGTAATTGTTTGGGGGCGCCATGACTGCACCTATGTACTTAACTGACAACAAACTTAACTGACAAATGTGTGTGTGTGTGTTCTGGCTGCTCCACCGACTGGATGTTCCCCTGTCTCTCTCCTCCTCAAGTCTCCCTATTTCCTGAGACACATCAATATTGAAATTAGGCCAATTAATAACCCTACAACGGCCTCTAAGTGTACAAGTGAAAGGAAGAGTCGCACGTCTCTCACTTTAAGTCAAAAGCTAGAAATGATTAAGCTTAGTGAGGAAAGCATGTTGAAAGATGAGATATGCCTCTTATGCCAAACAGCAAATTGTAAATACAAAGGGAAAGTTCTTGAAGGAAATAAAAAGTGCTTCTCCAGTGAACACATGAATAATTAGAAAGTGAAGCAGCCTTATTGCTGATATGGAGAAAGTTTTATTGGTCTGGATAGAAGATCAAACCAGCCACACATTCCCTTAAGCCAAAGCCTAATCCAGAGCAAGGCCCTAAATGTCTTCAATTCTAGGAAGGCTGGGAGAGGTGAGGAAGCTGCAGAAGCAAAGCTTGAAGCTAGCTGTTGGGAAAATAGGATAGTTTAATCAGGGCCCCTCACCTTGGGTTCAGTTGGGGGTGGTGCAGTGCATTCTTTGTAAATAAGTTGTGTGTGTGTGGAGTTAGTGTGCATGTGTGGCACTGCCACCTTGGTTGGCATCTAGTGCCTTGGGTGTCTGCTAGTGTGGCCATGCTCTCTGACCTATGACTCCAAGGACTTTTGGCCAGTTACCTAGTTCATAGACCTGTGTGTGAAGGGTCTGGGGACTCAGCCTGGTGTGTAAGAGGTCTGGTAGCCCAGCCTGGCATGTGAAGGGTTTGTGACCCAATCTAGACAACAGGATTGAGGGGTCTGTGAGCTCCAGACCCAGCCCTAGCTCTACTATTGGCCCAGTCAGTGAAAGATTATGGGCTGATAAAAGAACGTGACATTGGCAAGATTCTGACATTAGCCTAGCCCGACACTAGCAGAGGTTGGTTCATGAGGTTTAAGGAAAGAAGCCGTCTCCGTAACGTAAAAGTGCAAGGTGAAGCAGCAAGTGCTGATGTAGAAGCTGCAGCAGGTTATCCAGGCAATCTATCTAGGATAATTGATGAAAGTGGCTACACTAAGCAGATTATCAATGCAGATGAAACAGCAAGATATTGGAAGAAGATGCCGTTGAGGACTTTCATAGCTAGAGAGAAGTCGATGCCTGGCTTCAGAGGACAGACTGACTCTTGTTAGGGTCTAATGCAGCTTGTGACTTTTAAGTTGAAGTCAAAGCTCGTTTACCATTCTGAAAATCCTGGGGCCTTAAGAATTATGCTAAATCTACTCTGCCCATGCTCTATAAATGGAACAACAAAGCCTGGATGACAGCACATCTGTTTGTGGCATAGTTTACTGAATATTTTAAGCCCACTGTTGAGACCTACTGCTCAGAAAAAAAGATGTCTTTCAAAATAGTACAGCTCATTGACAACACATCTGGTCACACAAGAGGTTTGATGGACATGTACAAGGAGATTAATGTTCTTTTCATGCCTACTAACACAACATCCATTTTACAGGCCATCCGTGGTGTTACAAGGCTGTGCTCTAACAAACTGAGCTAACTGGCCAGTCCCTCAAGTCTTGTTTAAGAAATACATCTTGTAAAGATATAGGTGCTATAGATAGTGATTCTTCTGATAGATCTGGGCAAAGTAATTTGAAAAGCTTCTGGAAAGGATTCACCATTCTAGATGTCATTCAGAATATTTGTGATTTATGGGAGGAGGTCAAAATAACAGCATTATCAGGAGTTTGGAAGAAGTTGATTCCAGCCCTCATGGATGACTTTGAAGGGTTTAAGACTTCAGTGGAGCAAGTAATCACAGATGTAAAAATATCAAGAGAACTAGAGTGCGAAATGGAGCCTGAATATGTGACTGAATTGCTGCAATCTTATGATAAAAGTTTAATGGATGAGAAATTAATGCAAAGAAGTTTCTTGAGATGGAATCTACTCCTGTTGAAGATGCTGTGAACATTGATGAAATGACAGCAAAGAATTTAGAATATTATATAAACTTAGTTGACAAAGCGGTGGTAGGGTTTGTGAGGATTGACTCCAATTGTGAAAAGAAGTTCTGTGTGTAAAATGCTATCAAACGGTATTGCATGTTACAGAGAAATCTTTTTTGAAAGGAAGAGTCTATCAGTGTGGCAAATTTTATTGTCTTATTTTAAGAAATTGCCACAGTCACCCTTCCTTTAACAACCACCACCCTGATCAGTCAGCTGCCATCAACATTGAGGCAAGACCTTCCACCAGCAAAAAGATTATGAATTTCTGAAGGCTCAGATGATCATTAGCAAAGATATGCGCATTGTTTTTCAGATATAATGCTGTTGCACACTTAATAGACTACAGTATAGTGTAAACATAACTTTTATATGCACTGGGAAACCAAAAAATTTGTGTGGCTCACTTCATTGTGATACTTGCTTTATTTTGGTCTGGATGAACCTGCAATATCTCTAAGGTATGTCTGTATTAAATTTTGTGTCCATTTAAGAAATTGAGCTGTTTCTTTTATTTTAATTGAATTTTGAGAGGTCTTTTTTTTTTTTCCTTTTTTTTGTCTTTTTTTTTCGTGTCCGGCAACGGATCGCAACCCTCAGTGTTGCGCCCGTACCGGACCGGGACCGGCAACGGGATCGCAACCCTCGGTGTTGCTCCCACACCTCGCTCAGCCAGTGAGCGGGAACCGGTCTGTATGTGGGATCCGAACCCTTGACGGGAGCGCTACCGCGCTCCCAAGCGGCGCACTGTAGCAGTGCGCCACCGGGCCGGCCCTAAGAGGTCTTTATGTATTCTCATTATAAGTTCATCACATATGTGATTTGCAAATATTTTCTCCTATTTGATGTTTTCTTTTAATTTTCTTAATAGTGTCTTTTTAAAGGAAAAGCTCTTCATTTTGATGAAATCTAATTTATCGTTTTTTAAGTTTGGTGAAGTCAATTTTATCAATTTGATTTTTTATGTATCATGCTTTTGGTGTTGTATCTAAGAAATCTTTGGCTAACCTGAAATCTCAAATATTTTCTCCTATTTTTTAAAGATGTTTTGTGGTTTTTGATTTTACATTAAATCCATGATCCGTTCTGTGATAATTTTGTATATGGCATATAATATGGAACAAAGTTCTTTTTTTTTGGCATATGGATGGTTTTTCCATCACCATTTGCTGAAAGGCCTATTTTTTTGACATTGAATTGCTTTTGCACCTTTGTTCAATTTACTATATATATGTGGGCCCATTTCTGCATGTTTTATCTTGTTCCATCGATCTCTTTGTCTATTTTAATGCCAATACCACATGGTTTTGGTGAATATAGCTTTGTAATAAGTATTGAAGTCAGTTAGTATACGTCCTTGAACCTCGTTCTTTTTAAAAGTTGTTTTGTTTATTCCAGGTACTTTCTATTTCCAAATGAATTTTGTAATCAGTTTGTTCATTTCAAAATAAAGGCCTGTTTAGATTTTACTTGGAATTGCGTTGAATCTATACATTAATTTGGGGGAGAATTGACATCTTAAATATTGAGCGTTCTGACCCATGGACACAGTATGTCTGTTCACTATTTAGGTCTTAATTTTTCTCAGCCAAGTTCTGTAGCTCTCAATAGATAGATCTCACATATCTTTGTCAGATTATCTGCAGGTATTTCATATTTTTTGATGCTATTGTAAATGACATTGTCTTGTAAAATTTCAGTTGTTTGTTGCTACTTGTGTATTGATCATGTGTCCTGCAATATTGCTAAACCTCTTATTAGTTTTTTGTAGATTCCGTCATATTCTCTAGGTGATCATGTCATCTGTAAGTAAAGACAGTTTACTTCCTCTATAATGAGGATAGCTTTTATTTCTCTTTCTTGCTATATTGCACTGGCTAGAATCTCCACTTTGCATAGAAGTGATTAGATTAGACATCTTGCCTTGCTTCTGATCTTAGGGAGAGGTGTTTATTTTTTTCATCATTAAATATGATGCCTAATCTTATTTGTATATTTTTTGTAGAAGCCCTTTATCAGGTTTAGGAAGTTCTATTCTATTCCTACTTTGCTGAGAATTTTTTTAAAAAATAAGTGATGTATTTTTGCCAGCTTTTTTTTTTCTGTAACTGTTGAGATCACCATATTTTTTTTTTAAAAAGATCCTTAATATGTCCCCATACTGGCCAGCTGCCAAAAGAAAAAAAAAAAAAGAAAAAGATTCTTAATATGATGAATTACATTCATTCTTTTTTTCCCCAAATGTTAAACTAACCTTGCATTCCCAAGATAAACCTCATTTGGTCAGGACGTATTATCCTTTTTTTTTTATATTGTTGGATTCTATTTGATAGAATTTTTGCATCTTTGTTAATGATGGATATTGATCTGTAGTTTTCTTTTCTTGTATTGCCTAAATTTTGTTATTTGTGTGATTCTGGCATCATGGAATGAGTTGATAAATATTTCCTTCTCTTTGATCTTCTGGAAGAGTTATGTAGAATTGGTATTATTTCTAACTTTAAATGTTTACTAGAATTCACCAGTGAAGGCATTTTGGTCTGGAGTTGTTTTGGGAAGGTGGGGGTTGGGGACAGGGTTTAAATACAAAGTCATTTGATTTAATAGGTATAGGACTTTTCAGGTTATATGTTTTCTTTCTCCCCCAGATTTACTGAGGTATGATTGACAAATAAAAATTTTACATACTCAAGGTGTACAATGTGATGATTCAATATACATATACATTGTAAAATGATTACCACAGTCAAGCTACTTAACATATCCATCATCTCACATGGTGACCGTTGTGTGTGTGTGTGTGTGTGTGGTGAGAACAGTTAAGATTTATTGTCTTGGCAAATTTTAAGTATACAACAAATTATTAACCATTGTCATCATATTGTACATTAGATCTCCAGAAATTATTCATTTTATAGCTGAAAGTTTGTTCTCTTTGACCAACATCTTCCCTTTTCCCCCATCCTTCTGGCCTTGGTAACCACCATTCTACTCTATGTTTTTATGAGTTGGAATTTTTTTGATTCCACATGTAAGTGATGATATGCAGTATTTGTCTTTCTGTGTTTGACTTATTTTACTTAGCATAATGTCCTCCAGTTTTAGCCATATGGTTGCAATGGTAGGATTTCCTTCTTTTTAAAAACTGAATAATATTTCATTGTATATAAATGTAACACATTTTCTTCATTCATTCAGCTATGTACATTAAGGATTTCATATGTTGGCTATTGTGATAATGCTGCAGTGAACATGAGAGTACAGATATCTTTCAGATAGTGATTTCATTTCTTTTGGATATACCCAGAATTAAGATTGCTGGGTCTTATGGTAGTTCTATTTTTAATTTTTTGAGGAACCTCCATCCTGTTTTCCATATTGGCTATATCAATTTACATTGCTACCAACAGTGTACAAAGGTTGCCTTTCTTCCCACATCCTCACCAACACTTGTTGTCTTTGGACTTTTTGATAATAGCCATCTTAATAGATGTGAGGTGATACCTCATTGTGGTTTTGATTTGCACTTCCCTGATGGTTAGTGATGGTGAGCACCTT
Source organism: Galeopterus variegatus (assembly GCF_000696425.1). Lineage (NCBI taxonomy): Eukaryota > Metazoa > Chordata > Mammalia > Dermoptera > Cynocephalidae > Galeopterus > Galeopterus variegatus. Next base: position 15,642 of record NW_007730159.1, read on the forward strand.
TTCATATATACCTGTTAGGCATTTGTATGTCTTCTTTGGTAAAATGTCTATTCAGGTCCTTGCTTAATTTTTTTAATTGGGTTATTTGTTATTTGTTTTTGTTTTGTTTTTGCTATCGAATTTTATGAATTCCTTATATATTTTGGATTTTAACTCTTTATCTTTTATCAGATATGTGGTTTGCAAATATTTTCTCCCATTCTGTAGGTTGCCTTTTCATTTTGTTGATTGCTTTCTTTGCTGTGCAGAAACTTCAATTTGATGTAGTCTCACTTGTTTATTTTTGCTTTTTTGGCCTGTGTTTTTTGGTGTCATACACAAAAAATCATTGCCAAGACCAACGTGTAGGAGCTGTTCCCGTATGTTTTCTTTTAGGAGTTTTATAATTTCAGGTCTTATGTTTATGTCTTTAATTTATTCTGAGTTGATTTTTGTATATGGTGTAAGATAATGTTCTAATTTCATTCTTTTGCATGTGGATATCCGATTTTCCCAAGACCAATTGTTGAAGAAACTATCCTTTCCTTGTTGTGAATTCTTAGTGCCTTTGTCAGAGATTAGTTGACTGTGTATGCATGGTTTATTTCTGGGAATTCTCTTCTGTTCCACTGGTGTGCATGTGTGTTTTTATGCCAGTACCATACTTTTATGATTACTGTGTGGCGTTGTAATATAATTTGAAATCAGGAAATATGATGATGCCAGCTTTGGTCTTTTTTCTCAAGACTGCTTAGATATTTGGAGTCTTTTGTGGTTCCATACGAATTTTAGGATTGTTTTTTCTATTTCTTTTTGTTTTTGTTTTTTGGCAGCTGACCAGTACAGGGATCCAAACCCTTGACCTTGGTGTTACAACACTGCACTCTAACCAACTGAGCTAACCAGCCAGCCCTCTATTTGTTTGAAGAATGACATTGTACTGCAGAAGAATGACATTGTATTTTGATAGGTATTGTGTTGAATCTGCAGATCACTTTGGGTAGTACGGACATTTTAATGATAATATTTTTTACCACTTTGTGACCTCAGATATCTTTCCATTTATTTGTGTCTTCATTTTCTTTCATCAGTGTTTTATAGTTTTAAGCATACAGAAATTTCACCCCCTTGGTTTAGTTTATTCCTAAGTATTTTATTCTTCTTAATGTTACTGTAAGTGGGATTGTTTTTTTAAATTTCTTTTTAGGATAATTCGTTGTTAGTGAATAAAAATGCAGGTAATTTTTATATGTTGATTTTGTATCTTGCAGCTTTACTGAATTTGTTTATTAGTTCTAACAGTTTTTTGGTTGAGTCTTTAGGGGGTTTTCCATGTATAAGATCATGTCATCTGCAAACAGACTATTTTACTCCTCTCCAATTTGGATTCCTTTTATTTCTTTTTCTTGCTTAATTGCTCTGGCTAGGACTTCCAGTATTAGGTTGAATAGAAGTGGCAAGAGTGGGCATCTTTGTCTTGTTCTTGATTTTAAAGGAAAAGCTTTTAGATTTTCACCATTGAGTATGATGTTGACTGTGGGATTGCCATATATGGCCTTTATTATGTTGGGGTATGTTCCTTCTATATCTAATTTGTTGAGGATTTTTATCATGAAAGTATGTTGAATTTTGTATAGTTTTGCTGCATCTATTGAGATGATCATTTGATTTTTATCCTTTATTCTGTTAATGTGGTATGTCATATTTATTGATTTGTGTATGTTGAACCATCCTTGCATTACATGGATAGTTAACCTACTTGGTCAAGGTGAATGATCTTTTTAATGTGCTATTGAATTTGTTTTGCCAGTATTTTATTGAGGATTTTTACATGCATGTTTATTGTGAATATTGGCCTATAATTTTCTTATAATATCCTTATCTGGTATTGGTATCAGGGTAATTCTGGCCTTGCAAAGGGAATTTAGAAGTGTCCTGTCTTCTTCAGTTGTTTGGGATATCTTGAGAAAGATTGGTATTAATTCTTTTTAAATGTTTGGTAGAATTCACTAGTGAAGTCACTAGTGGATTCTGGGCTTTTCTCAGATCAAAGATTTTTGAATATTGATTCAGTTTTCTTGCTTGTTATTCATCTGTTCAGATTTTCTGTTTCTTTATGGTTCAGTATTGGTAGGTTGTATATTTCTAGGAGTTTATTCATTTCTTCTAGATTATTCAATTTGTTTGCATATAATCATTCATACCATAGTCTCTTATCTTTTGTATTTCTGTTATATCAGTTGTACTGTCTCCTCTTTCATTTCTGATTAGTTTGAGTCTTCTCTCTGTCTCTTTTTCAGTCCAGCTAAAGGCTTGTAAATTTTGTTTATCTTTTCAAAAAAATCAATTCTTAGTTTTGTTGATCTTTTCTGTTGTTTTGTTCTTCTCTATTTCATTTATTTCTGCACTGATCTTTGTTACTTCCTTCCTGCTGTTAATTTTGGAATGTTTGTTTTCTTTTTCTAGTTCTTTGAGATGTTAGATTTTTTATTTGAGATTTTGTTATTTTATGTAGACATTTCTTGCTGTAAACTTCCCTCTTAGAACTGCTTTTGCTGTGTCCCATGCTTTGGTATGTTATGTTTCCATTTTTGTTTATCTCAATATATGTTTTATTTGTATCTTGATTTCTTCTTTGACCCATTGTTCAGGAGTGTGTTGTTTAATTTCCATATATTTGTGAATTTTCCAGTTTTTTCCCCATTATTGATCTTCAGTTTTGTACCATTGTTGTCAGAAAAAATACTTCATATAATTTCAGTCTTCTTAAATTTGTTAATATTTGTTTTGTGTTTTAACATATGACCTATTCTGGAGAATGTTCCTTGTGTGCTTGAAGAGAATGTGTATTCTGCTGCTGTTGGATAGAGTGTTCTATATATGTCTGTTAGGTCCATTTGGACTAAAGTGTAATTCAAGTTCAATGTTTTCTTGTTTTTCTGTCTAGATGGTCTGTTCATTGTTGAAACTGTGATATTGAAGTTCTTACTTGTATTGTTCAAGTCCAGTGTCTCATTGCTATTTTTTATATTTTTTCCTTCAGACCTGTTAATATTTGATTTATATTTTTAGGGGGGGGGAATTGTACCCCAAGGGGGGGGGGTCTCTCTTGGCACTGAGCTGTGCTATCATCAGGGAGAGGTGACACAGGTAAAGTAAAGCTTTTTTTTTTTTAACCCTCTTCAATATATCTATTCTCAGATTTTTTTCTCAAACGATGTGCTGGAACTTCTCTGCTGGGCTCCCGGAATCCCACAAAGATATTCTTGTCTGTGCTTGGTTGTCAAAATCAG
>NW_007730159.1:19979-20802 GCF_000696425.1 Galeopterus variegatus
GCACTGAGCTGTGCTATCATCAGGGAGAGGTGACACAGGTAAAGTAAAGCTTTTTTTTTTTAACCCTCTTCAATATATCTATTCTCAGATTTTTTTCTCAAATGATGTGCTGGAACTTCTCTGCTGGGCTCCCGGAATCCCACAAAGATACTCTTGTCTGTGCTTGGTTGTCAAAATCAGTGTAGAGTGGAGAAATGACAATAGAAAACTCCTGCTATCTTGCTGATGTCACTCCTATTTGTTTCTTCTTGAGTGATGTTTGGTAGTTTGTGTATTTCAAAGAATTTGTTCATATTGTCTAATTTGTCAACTTTATTAGCATTACATTGCTCATAATGTTCTTTGATTATCATTTTAATGTCTACAAAATCTATTGTGATTTAGCTTTCTCATTACTAATGTTGGTAATTTGTGTTTTATTTTACTGATCATTCTGGCTAAAAATTTTATTGATCTTCTCAAAGTACCAGCTTTTGGTTTTATTTATTTTCTTTATAACATTTCCTTTCTTAATTTACCGATTTCTGCAATTTATTATTTCCCTTCTTACTGCTTACTTTGGGTTCCGTTTGATCTTTTCTTTCTAGTTTTTAAGGTAGAAGCTGAGAACATTGATAGGAGACTTTTCTTCTTTTCTAATATAGATATTTGATGCTATAAGTTTCTGTCTGTGTATGGCTTTAGCCGCATCCTACAACTTTAGCTGTTTTCATTTTTCATCAGTTAAAATACATAAAACATTTTTTTTTTCTGGATCCACCAGTTATTTAGAAGTGTGTTATTCATTCCTACATATTTGAGTATCTTCCACATATCTTTCTAT
>NW_007730159.1:22130-23295 GCF_000696425.1 Galeopterus variegatus
TTTTTTTTTCATTCTGTTCTTTGTTTCCTTTTCTCTCTTTTTCTGTCTTTTAGATTAAGCGTTTTTTTTTCATGATTCTGTTTTATCTTCTTATTGGCTTATTAGGTATGACCTTTTTTTTGAGTATTATTTTAGTAGTTGCTCTAGGGTTTATACTGTACATCTTTTACTTACCAGAGTCTACCTTGAAGTGATAACATAACATTCGCGTATAAGAAATGTACAATGTATTTCCAGTTCTTCCCTCTTAGACCTTGTTGTTGCACATTTTATTTCTACATGTATTTAAACTCCACAGTACATCATTATTAATTTAGCTTTAAGCAGTCAATTACCTTTTTAAGATATTCAAATAATTTCTAGAAAGTCTTTGTATTTACCCACATAGTTACTCTTTGCTTTTAATTTGAAGGGTTCCTAGTAGTTTCGTAGGGTTGTAGTATAAGGGGTTGAGACTGGGGAGGAAGGTAGGGTTCTAAGGTTAAAGAGGCAGGAGGAGCCAGAGCTTAGAGGTTCTTGTGGGTCAGATAAAGAGTTTAGGCTTTATTTTGGGCAAAAGAAGCACTGGTAGTCTTTAAGCTTGTACTTTGGCTCATGTGATTTTGACATGGCCAAGTTTGTGGAATGGCGGACTGTCTTAGTTCCCCAAGTCTAATATTTAATCCTAAAATGACTATTCTTTAGGCCTATCACCTTGGGCCTTAACACCACCTGGCCATGTTTTTCAAACAGATAAACATAAAAATAGGCCTAAGACCTCAGCCACCCTCTGGCTTGGAGGAAGGAGTTTTGCAAGATCACGTGGAGAATGATTTTGTTGCTTTAACTGATACTGCCCTGAGCTCTTCCAGAATTTGCTGACATCTGACAGCAGTCATTAAGGTTGGTGGGTTCTTCTGTTGTTTTAATTTGAGTGACTTTCTGGGAAAAGCTATGGATTTCGGCCAATGTGCTAATGATAATAGCATTGCCTTGAAGGTCTGGTTAGTTCTGTAGAAAACCATTTCATAGTTAATTATGTCAGCAAATCAACAGCAGCCTCTTGGAGAGGAAGGTGATGGGGGAAGAAACTACATATATATTTAAATTATTCAGAACCCAAAAAGAGGTCAGGAATTCATGTTTCAAAAAGAGGAGTCAATGGAAGAATAAATCACTAAGTTTG
>NW_007730159.1:24488-26221 GCF_000696425.1 Galeopterus variegatus
TGTCACAGGATAAACAGACTTGAAAGTTCATTCCAAGCGTGCCCAGGATGAAGACAGCTTAGTTAGTGTGGAAAGCCAAGTCATTTCAGGGATGGTAGCAAGAGCTCAGCTCTAGCCCAGACAAACCTGAATTTGAATATGGCCTCTTTCCTCCACAGGCTTTGTGACAATAAGTGGGATATTGATCCTCTCATCACTTCAGTTTCCTCATGTGCGAATGGGAGAAACAACATATACTGTGGCGGGTGTTATAAATGCGGGTTCCTCTCTCTTTTTCGGCAGAGGGAACGGCTTGGTAGGACAACAGAACAGGGCATTATAAACAAGGAAGGAGCTGCTTTATCAGAACCCCAGGGTTGGACAGAAGAGGTAAGACACAGTTTTATGGAAGACGACATGGGAAATCCAAAGTTTAATTTGCATTAAGGGAATGTTAGTTGGTGGAGTTTGAGGATGTCATTTCATGAGTAAGAGTTTTCATCCATGATTTCTTTAGATTTTGTACTGTGCTTTTGGCCTCAACCATAGTTGAGTTTTATATTTTCTTTGTGATGGCTGTTGTGCCGTTGTCTGTGTGGCGCTTGGAAGATAGTGGTGTTGGCCACCACTTAAGACTGGCTCACCATCCAGGACTAGCTCAGCTTTGATCCTTGTGGCTGGCACATTGTGAGGCAGGCATGGGGATTTGGGGAGTTTTGACTTTTCTGCCTTTTGGAATCCAACTTCGAATTTAAAGGGATAGCCAACTTTTCTCCTGCCTTACTGATTTAGTAACATGCCCCTCCTCCAGTCACCTCATTAAAAACGAGCCCAGTCTTTAAAAATGGGCCCAGTTCAGAGCATTAAAGATCCTCAAAAACCTGAATAGTATTCAGTTTCTGATCTACTGCATCAGAACTGTTGGAGCAATAATGAAAATAGTAAACTGGTACCTACATTAACCAACTAAATTCTCTTTAATCTGTGGAGAAAGGTGGAGTTGGGTTAGGATACTTGGCCCTGAAAGTATGGATGGCCAGGATTCTGGTGGCAACATGAAGCTGCTTTACTGCCAAATGCATTTTACTAGGTTTTCTTAAAGTACACTAACTAGTCATAACTTGAAGCATCACTATTTGACTTTCAAAATTTAGATCTTTACATCTATCTTAGTATGTTTGGGCTGCTGTAACATTATACCATAAACTGCATGGCTTATATGCAACAGAAATTTATTTCTCACAGTTCTGGAGGCTGGGAAGTGCAAGATCAAGGCTCCAGCAGATTCAGTGTCTCTTGAGGGCCGTCTTCTGGGTTGCAGATGGCTGACTGACATCTAACTGTTGTTCTCATACGGTTGAAGGAGCACAGGTCTCTTGGGCTTATTTTTTGAGGGTACTAATCCCATTCATGATGGCTCTGTCCACATAACTTAATTACCTCCCAAAGGCCCCACTTCTAAATACCATTACCTTGGGGATTAGCTTTCAACACATGAATTTTGGGGGTGGCACAAACATTCAGACCACACATCATCATCATTATTGTTCTTTATTTTTATTTTTTGGGCAGCTGGCCAGTTCAGGGGTCCGAACCCTTGACCTTGGTGGTATAACACTAACCAACTGATCTAACCGGCCAGCCCCAGAACATACATTAGATTGCCAAGTTTTTGAGATCATATATTTTTCAGCTTATTTCTAGTGTATTGGTGTAGGGAAAGCACTTAATATTTGTTTGTTTACTAGAAAAGG
>NW_007730159.1:27045-29394 GCF_000696425.1 Galeopterus variegatus
AAAAAAAAAAACCTCTCTATGCCTGTTATTTCCTTTAATCTTCACAGAAACTCCTTGGAGTAGTAATACAGAATTCATTAGTCTCATTTTATACCTGGGAAGAGAGACATCAGTGAAGGGATTTACCCAAAGTCAGTCAGTAGTAGACACATACAGGACAAGTCTCAGGTCTCCTGATTCTTAATTCAGTATGATGACCCTTACACTTCACTCCCTACCCTGTGGACACTGAGGATTTATTTTTCAGTGATAAGGGGAGAATTACCTTCATTTTTCCCAAAAGGGGTGACTGTTCATTGATTCATCAGCTCTTTATTGAATACTTACTACGTATCAAAGTTATTATTTTGTGTGCATTGGGGATACATCAGTGGATAAGACAGGCCCAGACAGGCCCAGGCCATGGCCTTAAGTGTCAGGATGCAGCCCTGCATCTCTTCGCAGGATGACTTCTGCACTCCTTGCTGGAGCTTCTTTTGAGAGCTCCTGAGCTTGCAGACTATGTATGTGATGGTGTTTTCTCATGTTCTGTGGGATCTGGGGTTTCTTCCCAGCCTGATAGCTGGCTTGAAGAACCTACATGTCATTGGTCACACATGTGAACTCCTGGGTGCTCTCAAGGCCTTGAGGTCACTCCAGTTGGGTGACAGTGGGTATTTCACGTGCGAGTGGGTGACCCTCAGAGAAGAGAAAGGGTCTTGTTGGTTTGTGTTTTGTTTTTGTTTGATATTTGGATTTTCATCTGGATCTCTGAGAACTGACATTTTCATTATCTGTTCCTTCTCTGTATTATGGACTTTTCCTGGGCAGGAAGAATCTGGTGGGTATTATTTGCTGGCCAAGGAATATATGTCTACTTTTTTTCATTTTCCTCCTTTCCTGTCAGTCAAGGGTTTTTTTACTTTCTTATTCTCTGAATCACCCCATCTTCCACTTATTATCAATTCAGTTTCCACCTTGCCCTGTCCTCGTTCCCTTTTCCCCTCCACTTTCCCCCTTTTCCTCTCCCAGCTGCACTTTCTCTTCTCTTCCTCCTGTTTTCTTCCTCCTTCTCATCCTCCTCAAATTCTCTAGCCCTTGCTCTTGATCCCCAATACACAAATACCTTTTTTAGGCATTAGTGTTAGACATCAGTGATGAATAAAGGATTGTCCTGGCCCTCTAGGAGCCCGCCTAGGTAAGGGCCCGGTCAGCTTGTCAGAGGCTTTCAGGGCATGTTTTCTCTGCTTACTCCCTTCCTTCTCTCTGATGCCACAAATGTGCTGGTGACCCCAGAGTTGACTGAAATGTGCTCATACTCTCTTGTACAGTCTGTGCCAAGCCACAGATGTGTCTGGATGGAGTCTTGTACAGTTGCTGCAAACTCCAAAAGTCTGGGAACCTAGAAAGTGTTTGCGTGTCTTTTGAGTCAGTATTGGCAACCTGAAAACTTAAAAATGTCTCCAATTGAATTGAAAGCCTGAAAAAGACCTGAGGAGGGGGTTATGGGAGACAGCCTTTCACTTTAAGGGAAAAAGTATCTATAAGCAAGCTGTACTTTTCCTCCATGTGTATTGTTGGTAGAGCCCATAGAGAACCAGGTATTATTGCCAAATTAATGCATTCCTTCCCATTCCAGATTTTCTCACATCTTAGAGCATGTGAAATTTGTTTAAAGTGGTATTTAATCCTTTCTATTAAGAAGAGTAAAATGGACACGCTTACTCATTACTTATCTTTTTCTTCCCAATCTTGCTGTTAAATAAAAATTATCAGAGGCCATTGTTTTGGACTAAGTTCCTGTACTAGGCCCCAACAGACCAGACTAATAACCAAAATGGAGTCACCCCTCGAAGTTCCAGGTCACTTAGGTTGTGTTCTGACCTTCCCAGTAGTCAGGAGAAAGAGATAACAGCCAGTTTCCCAAACAGGCCAGTTTTAATCTTCAAAAGGTATGATAGTAAAGTTCCATCTGCTTTAGTCCTTACACAAAAGAGATAGCCTGAAGCAACCTGATGTTAACTAGTCAGTTATTTTTCTACTCCCTTACTAGGAAAGTAACTTTGAAGTGACCAATCTGCTTTTTGTTCTTTGTTTCTGCTTTCTTCAGCCTTTTTCTATCTATAAAACCAACCTCCTCTGCTGGGCTCTTTGGAACACCTATTCTATTGTATGGAATAACCTGTTTCTCAGTGTTTCTCAATTCTAGATTCTAGAATTGCGGTAAAACCAACTGGGATCTTTAACTTGATTGTAATTTTGTTCTTTGACGTTGCCAAAGCCCTGGTTGCAGTATAACTAAGTTGCACGGGGCTTGGTACATAAGCTCCCAGCAAAGTCTAAAGATCAAAGTTGAAAGAGGATTTTGAA
>NW_007730159.1:30282-31647 GCF_000696425.1 Galeopterus variegatus
GGGGCTTGGTACATAAGCTCCCAGCAAAGTCTAAAGATCAAAGTTGAAAGAGGATTTTGAATTCCTTGTCAAATCCCTGAGACAGTTTCTGTGGACATAGTCACCAAATTGATCCTGGAGGAGTGGCTCTTTAAGAAATAGGATAGAAGGTAAGCTCATCCACTTGGGAGGGTTGTAGTCACAGGAAACAATCTCATTGCTGTTAGGTTCTTGAGGGGGAAGGAAGGGGAAGACAGGAATAGCACAATCCCCGAATGGGTGGTTTTCAGTAGAGTATTTGGAGCATTTACCCTGTTCTCAGGATTGCTGGAATAGTTTTGCCAAGAGCAGCCTCATATTTCCAGGTCTCCCTTTCCTTTTCATACTGCACTTGAGCAGCTTACATGTTTGGTGAAGAATCAGCCGCGAAGTCTGTGGTTTCCTGTGGCACATTTCTACTAATGTTTATACAAGCTATTATTTAATGAACTGTATAAATATTTATCATACAGAGCAGCCTTTTGATCATAAATAGGGGCCAAAAGTCAGCTCAGTCCATGCTGGGGACTTGGAAAGAAGGCTGTTTCTGCCCTTTGAAACATCTTGTAGACTGAGAAGTTAGGTATGTCTCAGGACTATGTGCAGCACAGCTTGGGTTCCTCTCCGTTCTTTTTCTTTTTCTTGGCCGCCCACTGTCCTTGTCCTTATTACTCTGCCTGACCTCCCTCCCCATATCCCTAACAGCTGTTTTTGTTTTTTTAAATAGTATTATTTATCTTTGCCTAAAAAGAATTAGGTGAAATCAAAGTTCTGACTCTCACCATCAATAAAGCAGGGTTTGGAGTCATACCAACTTAGTCTGGGATCCCAGCCTCTCTGCTTCTGGGCTCTGTGACCTTAAACAGCTTTATCTTTAAGAACCTTAGTTTCCTTAACTGGGAAATGGGACTCAGACTGCCTACCTCCTAGAGTTGTGAGAATTAAATGAAATCATGAAGTTATGTGGGTAAATGCAGAGCAGAGCTCAGCACATACTAGTTGTGGCTGCATTTGTTGTTGATGTTATTGAGGTTATCAAAGAATTTGGTTCTCAGTTTTAGCTTGGTGTTCTAGAAAGACCCCTAAACTTGCCATATGAAATGAGGGTTCAGATCCTGGTGCTGCTGTTTACTGTTTGTGTGACTCTGGGCAAATAACTTCCACCCCACTGAGATATAAAATGGTGATAGGTTTATTGACCTAATGGTGATAGGTTTACCAACCTGATTGGGTTTCTGTGGATGAGATTAACACTTGTGTGGAAATGATTGACATAATGAGGAACCGTGTGTGTGTGTGTGTGTGTGTGTGTGTGTATTTTAAACAAACTAGAAAAGGGAATAATGT
>NW_007730159.1:32107-41039 GCF_000696425.1 Galeopterus variegatus
GTGTGTGTGTGTGTGTGTGTGTGTGTGTGTATTTTAAACAAACTAGAAAAGGGAATAATGTTTTCCATTTTGCTGCTACCTTATTTTTGGGGGCTAAGAGCTATTGGTTGAGTAAGGTTTGGAATGCAGGACATGGCAGGTAGTACTTATGACTTGGGAGCAAAGGGCACTGAGGGTGATCTGTGTTGCAGAAAATATATAACTCATGGGTCAAGTTTCAGGGAAGCTGCCCAAGGGCTTGAACTTCCCCACTTTCAGGTTTCAGGTATGGAAACAATCACAAAGAGATTGAAAAACTACAATAATGGAAAAATGGTGAACCTGAAATATTTAATTTGGATCGATTTCTTAGAAAAACATGAACTCGTAGTTTTATGTGAATGATGCTGGGAGGGTATGACTTCCTTGATCCCAAAGATTTGACTTTTTTCCTGAATGATGCCTTGATAATATGTCATAGAAACAGATGGTTTGCCAGAGAGAGGCCACCTGGCCTTACGGAAGGGTCAGTTTCTGAAGATGGATGTCCTGGGTTCTGAGTTAGCCAACCTTAGGCACAGAAGACAGGATCCCCTAGCAGAGTCCCTGGAAAATAGGCATTTAATAAGTGGAGGAATATCAGGAGGCGGTAGAGCATCATAAGAAAGGTCAGGGATTTTGGAGCCAGAGGGAATGGGTTGCTGTCAACTATATTACTTATTATTAGTTATGTGACATACTGGAACAAGTTACTTTACCTGTTTTGGACTCATTTTCCTCATCAGTAAAGTGAGGGTGATAATAGTTACTGTCTTCATGAATAGTTTTTAAGATTAAAAGCGGCATTATAAACAAGCTGCTTAGCATGACTTCAGATATATAATAAACATGGTACCTTTCCTTATGTCCCCAATGGTAGGTTTTACAGATACCTGTTCACTCACAGAGTCACAGGACTCCTTGAGTTGCTGCTGTGTGCCAGGCACTGTGCTGCACTCAGCACACAGCTGTGACACAGGCAGCAGCTGGAGGTAGCCATCTAAAAGTGAAGCTCCACTCTCCATATGAAGTGGGGGCTCTCCCGAAGGATGGGCTCTTTCCTAGTTCCAGAAACTAGAACTGGAACAAACCTAGGGTCCGTTGTAGCATGGAATTCTGCCTGTTTGGATTTTACTGGAAAGGAATTAGGATGTTAGGGTAGCGGGTGATAAGATGGTATACGATGCTACATGAAAAAATTCATGGAAATATTCATTTTCGATTCTATTTTTCTGCAAACTTTTTGAAGTACCCTTATACTCCATGCAGAGGAAGACAGTGAGTCCCAAGTGTGGAACCCAAGCAGGAGGGTCTGGGCCACCCCATGGGGAATCTCTCTTATAGTTGGGACTGGCAGGGGTGGAGGGAAGTTAGCATGCTGGCTGGCCAGGTCTGTGTAAGCCTTAATGTTTGTATAGATTCTTCATTTTCTAATGATTTCCTTGTTTCTCCCTAAGCATTTAGGATAGGCTTGCAGAGTTCTAGCCAAGGCACAGAGCTTTTGGCATGGTAGGATCACTGTCAAGGAGCAGCATCCTTGGGGGCCTTTGCAGAAGAGACAGTAGAAAGCCAAGAGAGGGAATTCCAAGTAAAGTAAGAAGATGTGTGGTTGGTAGAGGACATGTGGAGCAGTTAGCTTGGTCAGTCTTCCTCCTATTTGCACATAAAGAAACTGAGGAAACTCTAAGCCAAGGTATCGTCCCTTTATTGTCAATCACCATGCCTGGCACAGTCTGCATTTCTTTGAGTCTCAGATGTCACTGATTGCAGAATGCACCAGTCTTTCATATAGCAGGGAGGAAGAAAGAAAATGCTACCAATTATAAGATTATGAGATTCACTCTGATTTCAACAAAGCTAAATGTGAAAAAGAGTGTCTTAGAATTTACAAAATACTGTTATAAGCATCCAATACATATGTGTTAATTGGATGAATGAGGCATACAGAGGTTAGAATAAGGCAAAACACTAGTGCATATAAGTACAAACTTAGGAATTCAAACTATTAAAGCATGAACCTGTTCATCCTTGTTTCTATTGATTCACTGACCCATTTGTTCATTCAGTAAACAATTACTGAAAACCAGTTATGTGCCAGACCTGTGCTAGGAGCTGGGGATGCAGAAATCAGTAAGTTCCTTTTTTTCAGGTTCAGGCCAGTAAGGGAGACATATGGAAACAAACAAAAATTGCAGTTCAGAGTGGCAAGTTTTAAAAGAAAGTAGGGACATGGTACTGTGTTGGCATGCTTTGTGTGTGCAAAGGACAAAGAAGGGCAAGGGAGTCTTCCTTAAAGAGGTGATGGCTGAGCTGGGACTTAAACTGTAAGTCCATAGCCACCAGACAGACGAGGAGAGAAAGGGGCTAGGAAGGGAAGAGCAAGTGACAGGGGAGGCCTGTAGCAAGCAGTGTGGGGCACTTGAGAGCCTGCAAGGGGTTGGAGGATGTCTGGACTTGGAGTGAGAATGGGCAGGACTGTGTTAGACATGGCCTGACAGCAGGTGGAAGGAGCTCACGGAGGACCTGCCGTGCCATGCCAAGGGCCTCAGCTTGTACAGGTTGAGCATCCCTGATGTGAAATGCTTGGGATGAAAAGTGTTTAGGATTTTGGATATTTTTCAAATTTCAGAATATTTACATTGTACTTACTGGTTGAGCATCCAAATCCAAAATAAGAAATGCTCCAAAATCCAAAACTTTTTGAGTGCTGACATGATGCTTCAAGGACATACTCATTGGAGCATTTCGGATTTTGGATTTTGGGATTTGGGATGCCCCACCTCTATCACAGCCCAAAGCTGATGGTTTTCAGTTGTTCCAAGAAAGGGCCAGCAGAGGAACTGCTGGGGGAAGGTGTGGAGGATGGGGCAGGGTGATCTTTGCTTCAAACAGAGCAGCTCTGTTTTTTTTTTTTTTTATCTGCTTTATTTCAATTCTCTTCAAGTGATGGCTTGAAGAAGAGGTATCGCAGTGGAATGAATGAAGGAATGAATGATTTGAGAATTGTTGCTAATGGTTCCATGAAGCTCCCAGAGGGGTGTGAGCAAGGAAGAGAAGATGAAAACGCACAATGGCTGGGGCCTGAGCATCGTCCTCTGACATTCAGAGGAAGGTTGCACCTGTTTTCACTGTAGCTTCCCCATTTTCTTCTTCCCCTGCCCTGAGCCACAAGCCAAAAGGGGGAAAAAACACAGTTGGGAAGTCATTGCAATTAAGTCAGAAGCAATCACTTTTAATAAAGCCTGTTTTGTTTTGTTTTTTTTCTTTTTTTTAATTGGGAGAAATATCCGGGAAGCAGTAACTGAACATCATCTGGCTGACTTTGTTTTAGAATCCCCAAGTGTGACTTGGCAAGGGAACATTACTGTTCTGAAATTGAAGGGCTTAGAGAGCTGTTCAGGTTGAAATTAGACTCTGGGCGCTAAGACTGCCCCGAGCTCACCTGGGGAGTTGCAGAATGGTCACCAGTGCACTTATATTGGGGGCTTGTTCTTGTTCTTTGAAAGGCCAATCTGGAAAATGAAAGCCTCTGTGAGATTTCTGTCATGTGGGTTAATCTGACCAGAGGGAATCAGAGCAGCCATGAAGGCCAAGGAATTCCTGAGTGTTCTCTGGTCAGATTTCCTTGTAACTCAGGAGGAGTCTGTAAGGAAAACAGATTGCCTAACAAATTCCTGATCCTGTCGCCCTTGGGACTCTTCCCCAATTCCCAGTCACTTCACGACATGGCTGCAGTATATTTGCCTCTTCTGCAAACCCGTACTGCATTCTTTTAAGAAAGAAAGGAAAGAGCATGAAATGGGATTGCACAGATGTGGGGCTTTAGATCCAGCCTGCCTCTGAGCGAGGCTGGGCAAATTCCTTAACTTTTCAGAGACCTGTTTTCTCATCACTGTAAAGTGCATACTGATAACAATGTGGATTTACTGTTTATGAGTGTGTGGACCTAGCATTGAGCAAGAAGTTATTTATCTCTTGGAGTCTTACCTTAATCACCTGTCACATGCAGATTTAAATGTACTCACCTAAGTCATAGTGAGGTGTAGAGGGACTGTGTGCACTTGGCATGTAATAGGTGCTCAGTAGATCATTTGTTGAATGAATGGCCGATTGGGAAGATGTGGTTTCTTTTCAGTACCATGGCTGCTGTGTCCTTGTTGATTCAAATTCACTGAGAACAAATTCATCTCTATTGCTTCCAGATTCTCAATTATCCCACCCTCTATTTGCCCTATAGCACTCATCACAACTTTGCTGAAATAATTAAATGCGTAATGTCTGACTCCCTTCCAAGGATGCAGATGTGATGTCTGAGGCCATGTTTCTTGTTCACCCTCCACCTTGCACAGTGCCTATCTGCACACTGTTAGCACTAAAAAGTTTTATTGGATGAATAAACAATAAATGGCCACTGGGTAGGTTGCTGCACCCCTTTTATTTCCACTTTCAGGATGTTTTGTGGCTATTTTGCAGGCCCACTTGGTCTTCACGTGGTTTTTGCATTTGTTCACCATAGGTGGAGAGAACGCAATGTCTGGTGGGGAACGGGAACCACGGAGCTACTATGTGGGCGTGGACGTCGGAACAGGCAGTGTCCGTGCAGCTCTGGTGGACCAGAGGGGGGTCCTTTTGGCTTTTGCGGACCAGCCAATTGAGAAGTGGGAGCCTCAGTTCAACCACCACGAACAGTCCTCTGAGGATATCTGGGCCGCGTGCTGTGTTGTCACAAAGGTATGGGCAAACCTGGGGTGTTCTCTCCTTGCACCTGTTCCCACCTGCCGAGTGCTGGTTGGGTGTCCACCTGGTACCAGGGACTCTGTTGGGGTAACTTTGATGTAGAGCTGAGCAAGACTTAGGTCTTGCCTATCAGGAGCTCACAGTCTGGTGGCAGAACTGATAAACAGCTAAAATATGATGTGATATGTGCTGGGAGCAAAGTGACTGTGGCTGGAGCTGAGAACAGAGCTGACCCTGAGGGAGCTCAGGGAAGACAGGACAGAGGATGCAGAAGCTTGAGGTGTGACCAAATGTGGAAGAAGTCACTGATAATCATAGCTAACATCTCCTGTGCCTTTATTGTCTTGCCAAATGCTGTGTAAAACATGTTAACGTAACTTGTGTAGTTGAATCCTCACAACAACCCTATAAAGGTAGTACTATTACTACCCCCATTCTATTGAGGAAGAAATGGAGGCACAGAACTTAGGTAACTTATCCCGTTCATACAGCTGGTAAGTAGTAGAGGCAGGACTGGTGCCTAACCTATCTGACTGCAGAGCTGCACTCTTACTAATCAATGGACTCTCCTGCCCTCCAATTGGACAAGTGAGGGGAACTGCGTTTTGGGCAGAGGGAACAGCATGTGCAAAGGTGTGGTGGCTGAAAAACACGATGTGTTCTGAGAAAGCGAGGAAGCTGGGTCACACTAGAGCATCTCTGATATGTTTAAGGCAGATGTTCATCTGAGTGGCCTTGGATTGGACTCAGCCTGCTGGCTTTGGAAAATAAGTGATGCTGGACAATACTGTTCAATTTTAAAGTTTCACTTGACTATTTGATTTCTATATCCTGGTGATCAGGAACAGCTTAGATCCTTTGTCCTTTTTTCCAGAGAGAAAAAATAAAGTGCTGGATTCCTTCTTCTCCCTGTTCCTAGTTTAGTTCCTTAAATATTCATGAGGTGCTTGGTAATTTGCAGATGGACAATTCACCATTCTGTCTTTATTGATTGGTCTGTTTAAACTTTAATGAGCTCTGGGCTGCTGTTAGTGCCTCTGGAGAAGAAGGCAGAAGAGGAGGTAGGGGTGGGCAGCACTGGAGCATTATGCAGGAATAAAATAGGGGCACATATTCTCTTCTGCTTGTTTAATTTTTCTCTTCCCCCGGCTCCTTGCAGCCCCCACCTTGGTGAGAATCTTCGACTCTTTGCCCTTGGGTCTCCTTTGTTCTTCTAACATATAGCCTTGCTTGCCATTAAGGAAATTGTCAAGAAGAAAATATAATCCCCTGATGAAAAGCTATTTTAAAAAAGGTCTATTCTAAGTACAGCTTGGTTTAATGGTAGATTTTTAATCATCTCCTGGTGGCAGGCAACTCGTCATCTGTTTGAGCCCTGTTAGCCGCATAAGTGCTGTGGGCATTTGTCCTTAGTGATGGTATCTCACTACGGCAAACCTGAATAAAGCTCTTGGGTCTTGGGCCATTCCCCTCACGTGGAGTATGGATATGTGGCCGTGTGCCAGGAGCCGCAAGATAAGCATGACACATTTACTCAGATCATCATTGCTGGTGTGGGGTTTAAGGAGCGAAGCATTTCTATATTAGAGAGGTAGCACCATAGAACACAGATTCTGGAGCCAGACTGCCTGGATTGACAGCCCATTTCCAACATTTATTAGCTTGCAATCTTGGACAAGTGACTTCATGTTTCCTGCCTCACTTTTGCTTCACGGTAAAATAGAAATGGTAACAGTACCCACCTCCATAGTGTTGTTGTGAGGATGAATTGAGTTAATGCATATAAAATACCATAACTGCCTGAAAATGAGTGAGCACCGTATTTCCTGTGGTGGTGGTGGTGATGATGATAGGAATGAGTAGGTTATGAAGGACAATGAATTTCCAACATAAAATACTGAAAAGCCAAAGTCTATGGGGGGAGGCACTTCTTGGGAATATTCAAAATGTNATAAAATACTGAAAAGCCAAAGTCTATGGGGGGAGGCACTTCTTGGGAATATTCAAAATGTAGGAATATCCTTCTGATTAGGTTCCTTCTATGTGAGACTTTGAGAAGCACTGGTCTAGGGCAAAAGGTGGCATAAAATATATCGTGGCCTTTCCTTTTGTATGCACTCCAGGAAGTTGAGAGCTGGAGAGCAGGTGTATTACTTCCTTTTCCCTAAGTCGTTTACATTGCCCGAGATGATTTCCCCTTCAGTCAAGTTAATAATAATAAGATGATATGATGATGAGGTAATGGCGGCTAACATTTCTTAGGCACTAATTATGTTCCAGGTGCTATGCTGAATACTTTATACCCATCCCTTCATTTTATCCTTACAACAACAACCTTTTACAGTAGTTTTTATGACTGTTTTAAAGATGGAAGGAAAAAAAAAAAGAGCCCTGAAGAGGTTCAGTAACCAGCCCAAGGTCTCATGGCTGATAGGNGATATGATGATGAGGTAATGGCGGCTAACATTTCTTAGGCACTAATTATGTTCCAGGTGCTGTGCTGAATACTTTATGCCCATCCCTTCATTTTATCCTTACAACAACAACCTTTTAAAGTAGTTTTTATGACTGTTTTAAAGATGGAAGAAAAAAAAAAAGAGCCCTGAAGAGGTTCAGTAACCAGCCCAAGGTCTCATGGCTGATAGGGGGAAGGGTGGGATGTGGCTTCTGCCACTGTCACCCTCATGCCCTGCCCTTGCCCCTCTCTCCAGCCTCATCTCTCTCCACATGGTCCTGCCTGGAAATTGTATGAAGCAACCTGAAGTTATGTAGATTTGCTGCTATGTGTGTGGGACACCATGAGCTTACCCTGTTTGTTGTATGCCACACTGGATTACAAGTGCCTTTACCTGGCTGTCTGCTCATGTGGAAACTGTGCCTCTGAGTAGGGGTCATAACTTATTTATCTGTATTCCTCTAGAGTTCCTTGCTTGTAGTATGCTCAACTAATGTCTGTTGAGTACATGAATGAATGAAATGTCTTTGTTGTTTTCACTGTTTGGGATATTCTCTCATCTTCTTCACCTGTCCAACTCTCAGTACCTTTTAAGTTAAAAGGTAAGTTGAGCATTGCTTCCTCCTGGGAGCCTTCCTTGTTGAACTCTGACAGTCGCTACCCTTCCTTGCCAACCTCAGAGGGAAAAGAGGGCAAGAAGACCCTATCTGTTGCTTCATCTGTAACATTATCCAGCCCTTATCACATTGCATCTTAGTTGTTGGCTTCTTTGGTCCCTTTTAAACCGTGAGCTGAGCTTTGGGAGAGATTCATATCTGCATCTCCAGTATCTAACATGTTGCCTGGCACAAATTAGTTGCTCAATTAATGGTTGTTGAATTAATGTTACTTGGAGCTAAAAACAAACAAACCAAAAATACTCTGGCATCCCTCGTGTTGTTTAAGTGTGGCAATCATTCAGTGAGATAGAAGGACAACTATCATTCTTTCTATTTGACACATGAAATTGAGGCTTTGAAACTAACAAGTATTAGAGACAAGACTAGAACCCCAGTGAGATGGCTTCAAATCCTCTTCTCTGTTCTACTCTGCACTACTCCTGAAATTGTTAGGGCTCTATTGGGCCAGTACCCAGTACACATGAAATGTTCTATGGAAACACACAAGTCTATGTACCTTTTAGGAGCCACAAATCTTAATCACTCCAGCAAGGCGAGAACATTACAAGTTAGTGCATAGTGGCACTGAGCTTCCTTTAGGAAGAAAGAGATGATAAGCTGGAGGAATCATTTAGCCCACAGGCATTATTTTGGTTGCTGTTGAATGCCATTCTTTCATTTATTCCGCAGACATTTATTGAGCACCTATTATGTGCTATGCTGTTTGCTCAGCACTGGAGCATATATAGGAGAGGTATACAAGAAGTTTTCTGCATCCAAAGGTGAAACAACTTAGCTGCATGAACAAAAACAACACAGATGAAGCCAGTGAAGTGGCATTTTGTTCTCTGTTGGTACTAGCTATGTGAGTAATGGTTGTGAGGAAAGGTGGCAGAAGAGAGAGTACCCCATGTGGGATTGAGCAATAATGTTAACCTCTTACATTTACAGAACCATTATAGTTTACAAAACACCTTCATATCCATCTGATCATTACTTCAAGGTAAGTAGGGAAGGGGTGGTCATTCGTGTTTTACAGTTGAAAAGAAAAACTAAGGTCATC
>NW_007730159.1:41664-42995 GCF_000696425.1 Galeopterus variegatus
TAGCTATGTGAGTAATGGTTGTGAGGAAAGGTGGCAGAAGAGAGAGTACCCCATGTGGGATCGAGCAATAATGTTAACCTCTTACATTTACAGAACCATTATAGTTTACAAAACACCTTCATATCCATCTGATCATTACTTCAGGGTAAGTAGGGAAGGGGTGGTCATTCGTGTTTTACAGTTGAAAAGAAAAACTAAGGTCATCCAGGTAGTTTGTGATAAACCTGAACTCAGACAGGTAAAATCTATGCATTCTCTCCATCTCTAGCACCATATAACTTTAAGCTTTAGCCTAAATTATTCTCAAAGCCTAACTGATTTCCTTGTATTTGCTCTTCCCATTTCTGACCAATTCTCTCCTCCTTGCAGGTGGAATGATTTTTTTTTTTCTTTAATGCTAAGTGATCATGTCACTCTTTTACTAACAGCCCTTCAGTAATGTCGCACTACTATTGGAGAGAACTCAGAATCCTAAAAATGGACTTTAGGGCCCTGCATGGTCTGGTTCTAGTCTGCTGTCTTGGCTTATCTTAAGATTGTTCTCCTAGCTCTCTGCATTCCAGCCACACCCTCCTTCTGTCACGTCCTCAAATGCACAATGCTCCCCTCTAGCCTCAGAGCTTTCACAGATTCTTCCTTCTGCCTGCACACTCTTCCTGCCTTCTGCTAGCATATTTAACTCCTGTTCATTTTCTGGTCTGTACTATCAAATGCAGTAGTTGCTAGGTACATGTGGCTATTTAAATTAATTATAATTAAGTATAATCAAGCATTCTCTTCCTCTGTTGCACTAGCCACATTTCAGCTTCTCAATAGCCACATGTGGCTGGTGGCTACTATATTGCACAACATAGATATGGAACATTTCCATTATTGCAGAAAGTGCCATTTGATAGTGCTGCTCTAAATCTTAGTTCAAAAGCCAGTTTTTCAAGGAAGAAGCCTTTTCTTGCTCAATACCACCTTCAGTGAAGTCATTTTACATATTAATTTTTTCACAGTACACATTGTGGTTTTCTTTCATAGCATGCCATGTGGTTTGTGAATCATTCATTTTTTGAATAATAGTAATAAGATCATTATACAAATTAATAATGAAATAACAAATGAAATGAAATAAGTTAAATAAAATATATAATAAAATCATTCATTTTTTGGATTAATATCTGTCTCTCCTACTAGGTGTTATGTTTCAGGAGGACAGGAACAATGTTTTGCTCACACAGAGCCTAGCATGCATTAGACTCAGAGAGTGTAAAAAGAATGAATGATGAGGGCCGGCCCGTGGCTCACTCGGGAGAGTGCGGTGCTGATAACACCAAGGCCGCGGG
>NW_007730159.1:43647-45787 GCF_000696425.1 Galeopterus variegatus
GGGAAGGAAGGTCTAACTGGACTTGGTGGCAGTGGAGAGGAAGGAGGAGGTAGGGGGATTTCAGAGTTTCCGTTCTTGGAAGCATATTGGGATCACTGACATAAATGGGGGTGTTGGCCTCCATTTTCTCATCTTATCATTAAGGGACAACACCACACCAAAGCTAGATGCTGTGTAGGTAGTACAGTAGTCCCCCTTATCCGCAGTTTCACTTTCCACAGTTTTAGTTACCCATGGTCAACCGTGGTTCAAAAATATTGCATACCATGAGAGAGAGAGACCACATTCACATAACTTTTATTACAGTGTACTGTTATAATCTATTTTATTATTAGTTATTGTTAGCCTGTTACTGTGCCTAATTTATAAATTAAACTTTTTCATAAGTATGTATGTATAGGAAAAACATATATATAGGGTTTGGTGCTGTTCACAGTTTCAGGCATCCACTGGGGGTCTTGGGACATATCCCCTGCAGATAAGGGGACTACTGTAGTCTGGGACTGAATTTATTCATTTCACCAGTCACTAGAATAGGCTTTGCTAAATTGACTGCCTCCAGGGCCCCCCAGGTAGCATACACCCAACACAAACTGTATTAGTGTACTTGCTGTTCCCACCTCAGGGCCTTTGCACTTGCTGCCACCCCACCCCCCCACCTGGAACATCTTTCCCCTGATTTCCATAAGGTCAACTCCTCACATCCTTCAGGTATTTCCTCAGATGTCACCTTCTCAGCAACCATCTTCCCCTCCTCTGGTACTCCTGACTCCCCTGACTAATCACCTTCTAGTATACTCTACCTACAGTATGTAGTTTATTTGATTTATTAGCTATTGTCTATCCCTACNAAAAAAAAAAATGTTTTGCTCTTTATTGTTTCCCACATGCCTAGAAGAGTATACAGCCTGACCTTAGAAGGGACATGATTATATCTGTGAAGGACCAACTGAGTGAATGATTCAGTTGTGTAGGCAACAGGGAGTGATGGAGCCTCAGGGAGCTGGGGAT
The DNA here is from genome assembly GCF_000696425.1 of Galeopterus variegatus. Taxonomy (NCBI): domain Eukaryota; kingdom Metazoa; phylum Chordata; class Mammalia; order Dermoptera; family Cynocephalidae; genus Galeopterus; species Galeopterus variegatus. The sequence continues at coordinate 44,659 of NW_007730159.1, forward strand.
TTCATAACTCCATGCACGCCCCCAAAGCTGACAAAAGCATTCACATCAAGATTTAAAAGAATACAGTACCAGCCACACAAAACTCTGCTGCAAGCTGGATTCTGTCCATGAGGCCCCAGGCTTTGACCCTTGTTGTAAATAGAGCTGAAGATAAAACCAGGTATGCCTCTGACCCTCCAGTTCTTGGTTTTCAGGGTTTCTAAGGAATGCCATCTCCCCACCCAATGTGGCAGAGCTTGCTGATTTAAAACACATGCAGGATTGAACCTGTTCCCACAGTAAGAACAAAGTGATGCACAATCCCTTCCCTAAATATTTGTTTGTTGCCCTATAGCTACAAGTTGACAGTTGTTAGACATGGACCAGGTTACCAAATAAGTGTGCAGAAATCTCCTTCTCTGGAAATTTTTTAGAAGAGCAATGTGCTTTCTGTCCAGCTGGGAAAATTCTCCTGATGCTAATCTCTTGGGGTGAGTTTACTAGGCTGCTTTCTTCTTCCATTAATAAGAATATAAAAAAGAATCCTCAGGTCACCAGGTCAAGCCCCAGGAGACTTCTGGGTCCGTGTGACTCTTGACAGCCATCTTTTGGGGATGGTTTAGATGGGGTGGGTGAGGAAGTTGGGGAATGGGATGGTCCTTAGCTGTGGATAAGCATGATCATAAGGCTTTTCTTGTAAGGCTGGGGCAATAATCATGGCTGCCTAGCCAAATCAGATTTAAAGGCATGTCACAATTATCCTTCTAGTTCCTTGGGAGAGGTGTCTATTTTGAGATGGAGACACTGAAACTTTGTGACTGAAGGCCATGATTAGAATATACAACTCTGGAGGTTTTCAGAGGGGAGATTCATAAAGTAGGTTGAAGAAAGTATTTTCCTTGCTATTACTGGTAATTCTTGGAAAGATTTAAGTCTATCCAATTTTTTCCCATTGCTGTTCTCTTTGTCTGTCATTTTTATATGTGCTTACATGACACAGAGAGCATGCTGGGCTTTGTACATAAAAAATATTCCATGCAACAATTAATAAGGCATTGAGTGGGGTTTCCATCTTTTATATTTTCTTCTATGTTTACTGATTTGAAAGGACTTTAAAACCCATTGAATTCTTTGATTCTTACCTGGAAGC
>NW_007730159.1:46460-47985 GCF_000696425.1 Galeopterus variegatus
TGTCAGACGTGTTCAAAGATTTTAGGCAGCGGGTTGGCCCCATGGCTCACTCGGGAGAGTGCGGCGCTGGTAGCGCCAAGGCCGCGGGTTCGGATACTATATAGGGATGGGTGGTGCGCTCACTGGCTGAGTGTGGCGCAGACAACACCGTGTCGAGGGTTGCGATCCCCTTACCGGTCCAAAAGCAAAAACAAAAAAAAAAGATTTTAGGCAGCTAATTTACTCTAATAATAGCTGCTATTTATTGTACACTGAATGTCAGATGTTGAGCTAATCACACTTTATTTTGCTGAATTCTCATAACATCATTGGGAGGTGCAGGTATAAGGAATAGCTTTGTGCAACCAAGGAGACTGGTTATCTGACTTCCCAGAGTCATATAGCTAGTAAGAGGCAGAGCCAGGTTTCAAACTCAGGAAGTTTGCCCCAAAGCATGGATCTTAACCACTACCCAGTGATTTCCAAGCCAAGTTGGAAGGACTTTCCAGACAGAGGAAGCCGTGCCTGTAAGTGCTATAGAGACATGAACCAACAAGGCAATAGCTGGAATTGTGTAACCTGCCCTCAGTCACATAGCGAGGGTGGCAGAGCTAGGATTCAAGTCCTAGCCTTTGGGACTCATTGTCATGAGGTTTTGCTGCCTGTCAGGGAGTGGGTTTGGTCCTCATGCTCTTGTAAGTATACGTTGGCTAGTGTAGTAAAGGCATACAGGGCATTCACCATAGTGCTGTGGGACAAGGGGTATTGCCATCAGTCACAGACAGGTCACTAACAGATGCTCTCCCTGAGAGCATATGTCCTCCCTACAGGGTCTGACGACAGAGGCAGGCAATACAGTGTAATGGAAGGAACACAGGCTCTGAGCTTGAGTTCTGGCTGAGTGACAGGGGCAAGTTCATTAACCTTTCATGCCTGCTCGCTTTTCCTTCCCCTCCCCAGTCTTCCACTTATTTTTTATGAAATGCAAATATTAAATGTTTCTTTTATAGGATTTTGTAAGGATAAAATATTATCTAAAATATATGGCACATAGTAGGTGCTCCATATATGGTAGCATTTTAATATTTATTGTTAATATTATTTGAAAAAATTTAATGCTTTTCTTTGTTGGCTATCTCTAATAATTGTGTGTAATCTTTAATCATTTGTTGGAAATTTCTAATAATTGTCTAATCATTCCTCTTGTTTGAGACATGTCAAATAGTCCGAAATGGAATCCTCAATTATAAGTCTGGTATTTTCAAACAGGAAAAAAGAATTACTCATTGTAAGGTAAATTTCACTAAATAGGGATGAACACTTTTGGGTTAACTTTTATGTGATTTGAGAGATTTTAAGTTTATAGAAAACATTAATGATTATGGTCACTCATGCTTTTTTAAAAAAGGAAACCATAGAAACAAAAATAAAAAATAGAATTAATCAGGGGCCGGCCCAGTGGCGCACTGCTACAGTGCGCCGCTCGGGAAGCGTGGCGGCGCTCCCGCCGAGGGTTCGGATCCCACATACAGACCGGCCGCTCACT
>NW_007730159.1:49120-50664 GCF_000696425.1 Galeopterus variegatus
CACAGATAACTGTTTATCTGCTCTGTCTTCATAGTTGTTTTTTCAGAAATTTTGTGTAAATGGAATCATACAACATGCCTTTTTTGTGTGTCTGGCTCCTTTCACTTAGTATGTTATAAAGTCATCCATATTTTTGCACATACCAGTAGTTTCGACCTTTTTCTTGCTGAATAGTATTCCATTGTATGTATATAGCACTATTTAACATTTGATTAAACTGTGATGGACATTTGGTTTGTTTCCAGTTTCGGAGTATGAATATTCACGTTAGTCTTTGTGTTGACGTATGTTTTTATTTTTCCTGGGTATATACCTAGGAGTGAAGTTATGTTTAAAAAACCACCAAACTTTTTTCCAAAGTGGCTGTATTTTACATTTCCATCAGCCATGTATGAGTGTTCAACTTTCTCCACATTCTCTACCTCTTGGTATTGTCAGTCTTTATGATTTTAGCTGTTCTAGTTAGTGTGTAGTGGAATCTCATTGTGGTTTCAGTTTTGCATTTGCTTAATGACTAATGATATTGAGCATTTTTTTCATGTACTTATTGGCCACTAGTATATCTTCTTCAGTGAAGTTTCTTTTCAAGTCTTTTGCCCTTTTGTGATTGGGTTATTAGTCTTATAATGAAGTTATTTATAAGATTCTCTATACAAGTGTTTTATCAGAGGTATGATTAGCAAGTATTTTCTCCCAGTCCGTAGCTTATCTTTTCATTTTCTAATCGTTCCTTTTGAAGAGGAAAATTTAAACATGTTGAAGTCAAATTTATCAATTTTTTTTCTTCCAAGGATCTAGCTTTTTAAGAAATCTTTGTCTAACCTGAGGTCACAAAGATCTTTTCCTGTTTTCTTCTATATATTTTGTAGTTTTAGGTCTTACATTTAGGGATATGATACATTTTGAATTAATTTTTGTGTATGGTGTGAGGTAAAGAGTCTAAGTTGTTGTTCTGCTCCTTCTCCACCCCTTCCCCCTTCTCCTTTTCCTTTTAATTCTTCTTTACATAAGCATTTAGTTCTAGTTCAAATAGAATATTCTTTTACCACTGAATTGTCTTGGCATCCTTATCAAAAACCAATTGATCATAAATGTTTGTAAATAAACATTTCTTGTTTCTTTATTCTGTTCTATGGGTTAATAAATCTATCCTATGCTAGTACCACATTGACTTGGTAATGGTAGCTTTATAGTAAGTTTTGAAATCAAGTAGTATAAGTTTTCCAGGTTTGTTTTTTCTTTTCAAAAGTGTTTGGGCTTTAATTGTCATTTGCATTTCTATATAAATGTTAGGAACAGATTATCAGTTTCTACCAAAAAAAAATTTGTTAAGATTTTAATAAGAGTTGTGTAGGTCCTGAGGAGATTGCCATCTTAACTATGTTGAATCTTTCCATTTTTTGAATATGAGATATTTCTTTAATTTGTAGCTGTTTGTAGTAATGTTTGGTAGTTTTCAGGGTATAGGTCTTGAACTTCTGTTAATAAATTTATTTCTGAGTATTTTGTTTTTTGGATGCTATTGTGAATGGAATTATTTTCTT
>NW_007730159.1:51590-52588 GCF_000696425.1 Galeopterus variegatus
TGGAATTATTTTCTTAATTTCACTTTTGATATGTTAGTAACTAGTATAAGAAATATAATAGATTTTAATATGTTAATCTTATATTTTGTGATCTTAACTAAACTTGCATATTGGTTCTAGTAGCTTTTTCGGGGGGGTATATTCTTTAGGATTTTCTGCATATGAGATCATGTCATTTGTAAAGAAAGACACTTTAACTTCTTTTCTGATCAGTATGCTTTTAATTTCTTTTTCTTGTCTTATTGCCCTGGTTAGAACCTCTGGTACAGGGTTGAATAGAAGTGGTGAAAGCCAGCATCATTGCTTTGTTTCTAATAGGGGGAGAACATTCATTTTACCATTAAGTATGGTGTTAACTGTGGATTTTTGTAGATGTTCTATATCAGATTATGGAAATTGCCTCCTATTTCTGCTTTATTGAGGTTCCCCCACCCCCTTCGGGGGGTTCCTTATTATGCATCTGTTGAGATGATCATTTGGCATTTGCTTTATTCTGTTGATATGTGTATTACATCAATTAATTTATGGATATTAAACCACCCTTGAATTTTTGGGATAACACCACATGGTCATGGTATATAATGCAAATTTTATTTGTTACAAGATTTGATATGTTTTGTTAAGGATTTTATGCCTGTTCATGATAGATATTGGTCTGTAGTGTTCTTTTCTTATGTTGTCTTTGTTTGGCTTTGGTATTAGGGTAATGCTGGCCATGTACAATTTGTTGGAAAATGTTCCCACTTTCAATATATTCTAAACAAGTTTGTGTAGGACTGGTACTATTTCTTCCTTAAATGTTTGATAAATTTCCCAGTGGAGACATTTGGGTGTGGAGGTTTTTTGATTTTCTTGTAAGACTGTTCTAAGTACAAATTTGATTTTTTCGAGGAAAAAAAAATGCTTCTCAATTTGTCACGTGGCTTTGGTCAGTTTCCATAGCCCCCAAATGGTTGTTTTTGATGGTTTGGTTCAGTTTTATGCTTTTGTTTTGCTAA